>NW_026736068.1:0-85603 GCF_949786415.1 Peromyscus eremicus
GTTTCCAGCAAGTACAGTGTATTGGTCTGAAGAGGAGCTACTGTTCTTGTCAGTTTCCTAAGCAAAGTTGAACTAGATAAGGCCGTGTGTGTAGGAAGCACAGTTTTTTTGTTCTGAGCAAGCTCACTGTTCGAACCCCATAGGAAACACAGTAGAGAGAAGAGTGCTCTTTTCTCAAAAGCAGAGTGTGTTTCTTGTAAGGCGAGCTAGCGTTTGTTTCCTAGTCCTAAATGGAGTTGAATCACATGCAGTTTCTGGTCCTATGAGCAAGAGTTGTTTTCTGGTAATAAGAGTCACTATTGCGCTCCCATTGTCATACTCAGGGCAAATAGCACTGGCCTCTGTTCCCAGGATGTACATTGTATTGGACTGAAGAAGATCTACTCTTCTTGTCAGGTTCATAAGCAGAGTTGAACTAGATATGTCCCATGTGTGTAGGAAGCACAGTTCTTTTGTACTCAGGAAGCACACTGTTCTGGCACAATAGGAAACACAGTAGAGTAGAAGAGTGCTCTTTCCTCAAAAGCAGAGTGTGTTTCTTGTAAGGCGAGCTAGTGTTTGTTTCCCAGTCCTCAATGGAGTTGAATCACATGCAGTTTCCCTTCCTACGAGCAAGAATTGTTTTCTGGTAAGGAAAGTCACTATTGCGCTCCCATTGCCTTACACAGTGCAAATAGCACTGGTGTCTGTACCCAGCATGTACAGCGTATTGGACTGAAGAGGATCTACTGTTCTTTTCAGTTTCCTAAGCAGAGTTGAACTAGATATGGCCCGTGTGTGTAGGAAGCACAGTTCTTTTGTTCTGAGCAAGCTCACTGTTCAAACCCCATAGGAAACACAGTAGAGTAGAAGAGTGCTCTTTTCTCAAAAGCAGAGTGTGTTTCTTGTAAGGCGAGCTAGCGTTTGTTTCCCAGTCCTAAATGGACTTGAATCACATGCAGTTTCTGGTCCTACGAGCAAGAGTTGTTTTCTGGTAAGAAGAGTCACTATTGCGCTCCCATTGTCACACACATGGTAAATAGCACTGGCGTCTGTTCCCAGCATGTACAGTCTATTGGACTGAAGAGTTTCTACTGTTCTTATCAGTTTCCTAAGCAGAATTGAACAAGATATGGCCCGTGTGTGTAGGAAGCACAGTTCTTTTGTTCTGAGCAAGCTCACATTTCGAACCCCACAGGAAACACAGTAGAGTAGATGAGTGCATTTTTATCAAAAGCAGAGTGTGTTTCTTGTAAGGTGAGCTAGCATTTGTTTCCCAGTCCTAAATGGAGTTGAAATGCACATGCAGTTTCTAGTTCTACGAGCAAGAGTTGTTATCTGGTAAGAAGAGTCACTATTGTGCTCCCTTTGCCATACACAGTGCAAATAGCTCTTGTGTCTGTTCCCAGCAAGCACAGTGTATTGGACTGAAGAGGAGCTACTGGTCTTGTCAGTTTCCTAAGCAGAGTTGAACTAGATATGGCCCATGTGTGTAGGAAGCACAGTTCTTTTGTACTCAGCAAGCTCACTGTTCTGACCCTATAGGAAACACAGAAGAATAGAAGAGGGCTCTTTCCTCAAAAGCAGAGTGTGTTTCTTGTAAGGCGAACTAGCGTTTGTTTCCCAGTCCTAAATGGAGTTGAATCACATGCAGTTTCCGTTCCTACGAGCAAGAGTTGTTTTCTGGTAAGGAAAGTCACTATTGCGCTCCCATTGCCATACACAGTGCAAATAGCACTCGCGTCTGTTCCCAGCAAGTACAGTGTATTGGACTGAAGAGGAGCTACTGTTCTTGTCAGTTTCCTAAGCAGAGTTGAACTAGATATGGCCCGTGTGTGTAGGAAGCACAGTTCTTTTGTTCTGAGCAAGCTCAGTGTTTGGATCCCATAGGAAACACAGTAGAGTAGAAGAGTGCTCTTTTCTCAAAAGCAGAGTGTGTTTCTTGTAAGGCGAGCTAGCGTTTGTTTCCCAGTCCTAAATGGAGTTGAATCACATGAAGTTTCTGTTCCTACGAGCAAGGGTTGTTTTCTGGTAAGAAGAGTCACTATTGTGCTCCCTTTTTCATACACAGTGCAAATAGCACTGGCATCTGTACCAGCATGTACAGCGTATTGGACTGAAGAGGATCTACTGTTCTTTTCAGTTTCCTAAGCAGAGTTGAACTAGATATGGCCCGTGAGTGTAGGAAGCACAGTTCTTTTGTTCTGAACAAGCTCACTGTTCGGACCACATAGGAAACACAGTAGAGTAGAAGAGTGCTCTTTTCTCAAAAGCAGAGTGTATTTCTTGTAAGGCGAGCTACCGTTTGTTTCCCAATCCTAAATGGAGTTGAAATACACATGCAGTTTCTGGTCCTACCAGCAAGAGTTTTTTTCTGGTTAGAAGAGTCACTATTGCGCTCCCTTTGCCATACACAATGCAAATAGCCCTCGCGTCTGTTCCCAGCAAGTACAGTGTATTGGACTGAAGAGGAGCTACTGTTCTTGTCAGTTTCCTAAGCAGAGTTGAACTAGATATGGCCCATGTGTGTAGGAACGACATTTCTTTTGTTCTCAGCAAGCTCACTGTTCGGACACCATAGGAAACACTGTGGAGTAGAAGAGTGCTCTATTCTCAAAAGCAGAGTGTGTTTCTTGTAAGGCGAGCTAGCGTTTGTTTCCCAGTCCTAAATGGAGTTGAATCACATGCAGTTTCTGGTCCTACGTGCAAGAGTTGTTTTCTGGTAAGAAGAGTCACTATTGCACTCCCATTGCCATACACAGTGCAAATAGCACTGTCGTCTGTACCCAGCATGTACAGTGTATTGGACTGAAGAGGAGCTACTGTTCTTGTCAGTTTCCTAAGCAGAATTGAACTAGATATGGCCCGTGTGTGTAGGAAGCACAGTTCTTTTGTTCTGAGCAAGCTCACTGTTCTAGCCCTATAGGAAACACAGTGGAGTAGAAGAGTGCTCTTTTCTCAAAAGCAGAGTGTGTTTCTTGTCAGGCGAGCTAGCGTTTGTTTCCCAGTCCTAAATGGAGTTGAATCACATGCAGTTTCCGTTCCTACTAGCAAGAGTTGATTTCTGGTAAGGAAAGTCACTATTGCGCTCCCATTGCCATACACAGTGCAAATAGCATTCGCGTCTGTTCCCAGGAAGTACAGTGTATTGGACTGAATAGGAGCTACTGTTCTTGTCAGTTTCCTAAGCAGAATTGAACTAGATATGGCCCATGTGTGTAGGAAGCACAGTTCTTTAGTACTCAGCAAGCTCACTGTTTGGACCCCATAGGAAACACAGTAGAGTAGAAGAGTGCTCTTTTCTCAAAAGCAGAGTGTGTTTCTTGTCAGGCGAGCTAGCATTTGTTTCCCAGTCCTAAATGGAGTTGAAATACACAAGCAGTTTCTGGTCCTACCAGCAAGAGTTGTTTTCTGGTTAGAAGAGTCACTATTGCGCTCCCTTTGCCATACACAATGCAAATAGCCCTCGCGTCTTTTCCCAGCAAGTACAGTGTATTGGACTGAAGAGGACCTACTGTTCTTGTCAGTTTCCTAAGCAGAGTTGAACTAGATATGGCCCATGTGTGTAGGAACGACATTTCTTTTGTTCTCAGCAAGCTCACTGTTCGGACACCATAGGAAACACTGTGGAGTAGAAGAGTGCTCTATTCTCAAAAGCAGAGTGTGTTTCTTGTAAGGCGAGCTAGCGTTTGTTTCCCAGTCCTAAATGGAGTTGAATCACATGCAGTTTCTGGTCCTACGTGCAAGAGTTGTTTTCTGGTAAGAAGAGTCACTATTGCACTCCCATTGCCATACACAGTGCAAATAGCACTGTCGTCTGTACCCAGCATGTACAGTGTATTGGACTGAAGAGGATCTACTGTTCTTCTCAGGTTCCTAAGCAGAACTGAACTAGATATGGCCCGTGTGTAGGAAGCACAGTTCTTTTGTTCTGAGCAATCTCACTGTTCTAGGAAACACAGTGGAGTAGAAGAGTGCTCTTTTCTCAAAAGCAGAGTGTGTTTCTTGTAAGGCGAGCTAGCGTTTGTTTCCCAGTCCTAAATGGAGTTGAATCACATGCAGTTTCTGGTCCTACGAGCAAGAGATTTTTCTGCTAATAAGAGTCACTATTGCGCTCCCATTGTCATATACATGGCAAATAGCACTGGCCTCTGTTCTCAGCATGTACAGTGTATTGGACTGAAGAGGATCTACTGTTCTTGTCAGGTTCCTAAGCAGAGTTGAACTAGATATGGCCCATGTGTGTAGGAAGCACAGTTCTTTTGTACTCAGCAAGCTCTCTGTTCTGGCCCTATAGGAAACACAGTAGAGTAGAAGAGTGCTCTTTCCTCAAAAGCAGAGTGTGTTTCTTGTAAGGTGAGCTAGCGTTTGTTTTCCAGTCCTAAATGGAGTTGAATCACATGCAGTTTCCGTTCCTAGGAGCAAGAGTTGTTTTCTGGTAAGGAAAGTCACTATTGCGCTCCCATTGCCATACACAGGGCAAATAGCACTCGCGTCTGTTCCCAGCAAGTACAGTGTATTGGACTGAATAGGAGCTACTGCTCTTGTCAGTTTCCTAAGCAGAATTGAACTAGATATGGCCTGTGTGTGTAGGAAGGACAGTTCTTTTGTACTCAGCAAGCTTACTGTTTGGACCCCATAGGAAACACAGTAGAGTAGAATTGTGCTCTTTTCTGAAAAGCAGAGTGTGTTTCTTGTAAGGCGAGCTAGCATTTGTTTCCCAGTCCTAAATGGAGTTGAATCACATGCAGTTTCTGTTCCTACGAGCAAGGGTTGTTTTCTGGTAAGAAGAGTCACTATTGCGCTCCCATTGCCATACACAGTGCAAATAGCACTGGCGACTGTACCCAGCATGTACAGCGTATTGGACTGAAGAGGATCTACTGTTCTTTTCAGTTTCCTAAGCAGAGTTGAACTAGATATGGCCCGTGTGTGTAGGAAGCACAGTTCTTTTGTTCTGAGCAAGCTCACTGTTCGGACCCCATAGGAAACACAGTAGAGTAGAAGAGTGCTCTTTTCTCAAAAGCAGAGTGTGTTTCCTGTAAGGCGAGCTAGCGTTTGTTTCCAAATCCTAAATGGAGTTGAATCACATGCAGTTTCTGGTCCTACGAGCAAGAGTTTTTTTCTGATAAGAAGAGTCACTATTGCACTCCCATTGCCACACACAGTACAAATACCACTGGCATCTGTACCCAGCATGTACAGTGTATTGGACTGAAGAGGATCTACTGTTCTTGTCAGTTTCCTAAGCAGAGTTGAACTAGATATGGTCCATGTGTGTAGGAAGCACAGTTCTTTTGACTCAGCAAGCTCACTGTTCTGGCCCTATAGGAAACACAGTAGAGTAGAAGAGTGCTCTTTTCTCAAAAGCAGAGTGTGTTTCTTGTAAGGCGAGCTAGCGTTTGTTTCCCAGTCCTAAATGGAGTTGAATCAAATGCAGTTTTTGGTCCTACGAGCAAGAGTTGTTTTCTGGTAAGAAGAGTCACTATTGCGCTCCCTTTGCAATACATAGTGCAAATAGCCCTCTCGTCTGTTCCCAGCAAGTACAGTGTATTGGACTGAAGAGGAGCTACTGTTCTTGTCAGTTTCCTAAGCAGAGTTGAACTAGATATGGCCCGGGTGTGCAGGAAGCACAGTTCTTTTGTTCTCAGCAAGCTCACTGTTCGGACCCCATAGAAAACACAGTAGAGTAGAAGAGTGCTCTTTTCTCAAAAGCAGAGTGTGTTTCTTGTAAGGGGAGCTAGCCTTTGTTTCCCAGTCCTAAATGGAGTTGAATCAAATGCAGTTTTTGGTCCTAAGAGCAAGAGTTGTTTCTGGTAAGAAGAGTCACTATTGCGCTCCAATTGCCATACATAGTGCAAATAACATTCGGGTCTGTTTCCAGCAAGTACAGTGTATTGGTCTGAAGAGGATCTACTGTTCATGTCAGTTTCCTAAACAAAGTTGAACTAGATAAGGCCGTGTGTGTAGGAAGCACAGTTTTTTTGTTCTGAGCAAGCTCACTGTTCGAACCCCATAGGAAACACAGTAGAGAGAAGAGTGCTCTTTTCTCAAAAGCAGAGTGTGTTTCTTGTAAGGCGAGCTAGCGTTTGTTTCCTAGTCCTAAATGGAGTTGAATCACATGCAGTTTCTGGTCCTATGAGCAAGAGTTGTTTTCTGGTAATAAGAGTCACTATTGCGCTCCCATTGTCATACTCAGGGCAAATAGCACTGGCCTCTGTTCCCAGGATGTACATTGTATTGGACTGAAGAAGATCTACTCTTCTTGTCAGGTTCATAAGCAGAGTTGAACTAGATATGTCCCATGTGTGTAGGAAGCACAGTTCTTTTGTACTCAGGAAGCACACTGTTCTGGCACTATAGGGAACACAGTAGAGTAGAAGAGTGCTCTTTCCTCAAAAGCAGAGTGTGTTTCTTGTAAGGCGAGCTAGTGTTTGTTTCCCAGTCCTCAATGGAGTTGAATCACATGCAGTTTCCCTTCCTACGAGCAAGAATTGTTTTCTGGTAAGGAAAGTCACTATTGCGCTCCCATTGCCTTACACAGTGCAAATAGCACTGGTGTCTGTACCCAGCATGTACAGCATATTGGACTGAAGAGGATCTACTGTTCTTTTCAGTTTCCTAAGCAGAGTTGAACTAGATATGGCCCGTGTGTGTAGGAAGCAAAGTTCTTTTGTTCTGAGCAAGCTCACTGTTCAAACCCCATAGGAAACACAGTAGAGTAGAAGAGTGCTCTTTTCTCAAAAGCAGAGTGTGTTTCTTGTAAGGCGAGCTAGCGTTTGTTTCCCAGTCCTAAATGGAGTTGAATCACATGCAGTTTCTGGTCCTACGAGCAAGAGTTGTTTTCTGGTAAGAAGAGTCACTATTGCGCTCCCATTGTCACACACATGGTAAATAGCACTGGCGTCTGTTCCCAGCATGTACAGTCTATTGGACTGAAGAGTTTCTACTGTTCTTATCAGTTTCCTAAGCAGAATTGAACAAGATATGGCCCGTGTGTGTAGGAAGCACAGTTCTTTTGTTCTGAGCAAGCTCACATTTCGAACCCCACAGGAAACACAGTAGAGTAGATGAGTGCATTTTTATCAAAAGCAGAGTGTGTTTCTTGTAAGGTGAGCTAGCATTTGTTTCCCAGTCCTAAATGGAGTTGAAATGCACATGCAGTTTCTAGTTCTACGAGCAAGAGTTGTTATCTGGTAAGAAGAGTCACTATTGTGCTCCCTTTGCCATACACAGTGCAAATAGCTCTTGTGTCTGTTCCCAGCAAGCACAGTGTATTGGACTGAAGAGGAGCTACTGTTCTTGTCAGTTTCCTAAGCAGAGTTGAACTAGATATGGCCCATGTGTGTAGGAAGCACAGTTCTTTTGTATTCAGCAAGCTCACTGTTCTGACCCTATAGGAAATACAGAAGAATAGAAGAGGGCTCTTTCCTCAAAAGCAGAGTGTGTTTCTTGTAAGGCGAACTAGCGTTTGTTTCCCAGTCCTAAATGGAGTTGAATCACATGCAGTTTCCGTTCCTACGAGCAAGAGTTGTTTTCTGGTAAGGAAAGTCACTATTGCGCTCCCATTGCCATACACAGTGCAAATAGCACTTGCGACTGTTCCCAGCAAGTACAGTGTATTGGACTGAAGAGGAGCTACTGTTCTTGTCAGTTTCCTAAGCAGAGTTGAACTAGATATGGCCCGTGTGTGTAGGAAGCACAGTTCTTTTGTTCTGAGCAAGCTCACTGTTTGGATCCCATAGGAAACACAGTAGAGTAGAAGAGTGCTCTTTTCTCAAAAGCAGAGTGTGTTTCTTGTAAGGCGAGCTAGCGTTTGTTTCCCAGTCCTAAATGGAGTTGAATCACATGAAGTTTCTGGTCCTACGAGCAAGGGTTGTTTTCTGGTAAGAAGAGTCACTATTGCGCTCCCTTTTTCATACACAGTGCAAATAGCACTGGCATCTGTACCAGCATGTACAGCGTATTGGACTGAAGAGGATCTACTGTTCTTTTCAGTTTCCTAAGCAGAGTTGAACTAGATATGGCCCGTGAGTGTAGGAAGCACAGTTCTTTTGTTCTGAACAAGCTCACTGTTCGGACCACATAGGAAACACAGTAGAGTAGAAGAGTGCTCTTTTCTCAAAAGCAGAGTGTATTTCTTGTAAGGCGAGCTACCGTTTGTTTCCTAGTCCTAAATGGAGTTGAAATACACATGCAGTTTCTGGTCCTACCAGCAAGAGTTTTTTTCTGGTTAGAAGAGTCACTATTGCGCTCCCTTTGCCATACACAATGCAAATAGCCCTCGCGTCTGTTCCCAGCAAGTACAGTGTATTGGACTGAAGAGGAGCTACTGTTCTTGTCAGTTTCCTAAGCAGAGTTGAACTAGATATGGCCCATGTGTGTAGGAACGACATTTCTTTTGTTCTCAGCAAGCTCACTGTTCGGACACCATAGGAAACACTGTGGAGTAGAAGAGTGCTCTATTCTCAAAAGCAGAGTGTGTTTCTTGTAAGGCGAGCTAGCGTTTGTTTCCCAGTCCTAAATGGAGTTGAATCACATGCAGTTTCTGGTCCTACGTGCAAGAGTTGTTTTCTGGTAAGAAGAGTCACTATTGCACTCCCATTGCCATACACAGTGCAAATAGCACTGTCGTCTGTACCCAGCATGTACAGTGTATTGGACTGAAGAGGAGCTACTGTTCTTGTCAGTTTCCTAAGCAGAATTGAACTAGATATGGCCCGTGTGTGTAGGAAGCACAGTTCTTTTGTTCTGAGCAAGCTCACTGTTCTAGCCCTATAGGAAACACAGTGGAGTAGAAGAGTGCTCTTTTCTCAAAAGCAGAGTGTGTTTCTTGTCAGGCGAGCTAGCGTTTGTTTCCCAGTCCTAAATGGAGTTGAATCACATGCAGTTTCCGTTCCTACTAGCAAGAGTTGATTTCTGGTAAGGAAAGTCACTATTGCGCTCCCATTGCCATATACAGTGCAAATAGCATTCGCGTCTGTTCCCAGGAAGTACAGTGTATTGGACTGAATAGGAGCTACTGTTCTTGTCAGTTTCCTAAGCAGAATTGAACTAGATATGGCCCATGTGTGTAGGAAGCACAGTTCTTTTGTACTCAGCAAGCTCACTGTTTGGACCCCATAGGAAACACAGTAGAGTAGAAGAGTGCTCTTTTCTCAAAAGCAGAGTGTGTTTCTTGTCAGGCGAGCTAGCATTTGTTTCCCAGTCCTAAATGGAGTTGAAATACACAAGCAGTTTCTGGTCCTACCAGCAAGAGTTGTTTTCTGGTTAGAAGAGTCACTATTGCGCTCCCTTTGCCATACACAATGCAAATAGCCCTCGCGTCTTTTCCCAGCAAGTACAGTGTATTGGACTGAAGAGGACCTACTGTTCTTGTCAGTTTCCTAAGCAGAGTTGAACTAGATATGGCCCATGTGTGTAGGAACTACATTTCTTTTGTTCTCAGCAAGCTCACTGTTCGGACAACATAGGAAACACTGTGGAGTAGAAGAGTGCTCTATTCTCAAAAGCAGAGTGTGTTTCTTGTAAGGCGAGCTAGCGTTTGTTTCCCAGTCCTAAATGGAGTTGAATCACATGCAGTTTCTGGTCCTACGTGCAAGAGTTGTTTTCTGGTAAGAAGAGTCACTATTGCACTCCCATTGCCATACACAGTACAAATAGCACTGTCGTCTGTACCCAAAATGTACAGTGTATTGGACTGAAGAGGATCTACTGTTCTTCTCAGGTTCCTAAGCAGAATTGAACTAGATATGGCCCGTGTGTAGGAAGCACAGTTCTTTTGTTCTGAGCAATCTCACTGTTCTAGGAAACACAGTGGAGTAGAAGAGTGCTCTTTTCTCAAAAGCAGAGTGTGTTTCTTGTAAGGCGAGCTAGCGTTTGTTTCCCAGTCCTAAATGGAGTTGAATCACATGCAGTTTCTGGTCCTACGAGCAAGAGTTTTTTCTGGTAATAAGAGTCACTATTGCGCTCCCATTGTCATATACATGGCAAATAGCACTGGCCTCTGTTCTCAGCATGTACAGTTTATTGGACTGAAGAGGATCTACTGTTCTTGTCAGGTTCCTAAGCAGAGTTGAACTAGATATGGCCCATGTGTGTAGGAAGCACAGTTCTTTTGTACTCAGCAAGCTCTCTGTTCTGGCCCTATAGGAAACACAGTAGGGTAGAAGAGTGCTCTTTCCTCAAAAGCAGAGTGTGTTTCTTGTAAGGTGAGCTAGCGTTTGTTTTCCAGTCCTAAATGGAGTTGAATCACATGCAGTTTCCGTTCCTAGGAGCAAGAGTTGTTTTCTGGTAAGGAAAGTCACTATTGCGCTCCCATTGCCATACACAGTGCAAATAGCACTCGCGTCTGTTCCCAGCAAGTACAGTGTATTGGACTGAAGAGGAGCTACTGTTCTTGTAATTTTCCTAAGCAGAGTTGAACTAGATATGGCCCATGTGTGTAGGAAGCACATTTCTTTTGTTCTCAGGAAGCTCACTGTTCGGACCCCATAGGAAACACAGTAGAGTAGAAGAGTGCTCTTTTCTCAAAAGCAGAGTGTGTTTCTTGTAAGGCGAGCTAGTGTTTGTTTCCCAGTCCTAAATGTAGTTGAATCACATGAAGTTTCTGGTCCTACGAGCAAGGGTTGTTTTCTGGTAAGAAGAGTCACTATTGCGCTCCCTTTTTCATACACAGTGCAAATAGCACTGGCATCTGTACCAGCATGTACAGCGTATTGGACTGAAGAGGATCTACTGTTCTTTTCAGTTTCCTAAGCAGAGTTGAACTAGATATGGCCCGTGAGTGTAGGAAGCACAGTTCTTTTGTTCTGAACAAGCTCACTGTTCGGACCACATAGGAAACACAGTAGAGTAGAAGAGTGCTCTTTTCTCAAAAGCAGAGTGTATTTCTTGTAAGGCGAGCTACCGTTTGTTTCCTAGTCCTAAATGGAGTTGAAATACACATGCAGTTTCTGGTCCTACCAGCAAGAGTTTTTTTCTGGTTAGAAGAGTCACTATTGCGCTCCCTTTGCCATACACAATGCAAATAGCCCTCGCGTCTGTTCCCAGCAAGTACAGTGTATTGGACTGAAGAGGAGCTACTGTTCTTGTCAGTTTCCTAAGCAGAGTTGAACTAGATATGGCCCATGTGTGTAGGAACGACATTTCTTTTGTTCTCAGCAAGCTCACTGTTCGGACACCATAGGAAACACTGTGGAGTAGAAGAGTGCTCTATTCTCAAAAGCAGAGTGTGTTTCTTGTAAGGCGAGCTAGCGTTTGTTTCCCAGTCCTAAATGGAGTTGAATCACATGCAGTTTCTGGTCCTACGTGCAAGAGTTGTTTTCTGGTAAGAAGAGTCACTATTGCACTCCCATTGCCATACACAGTGCAAATAGCACTGTCGTCTGTACCCAGCATGTACAGTGTATTGGACTGAAGAGGAGCTACTGTTCTTGTCAGTTTCCTAAGCAGAATTGAACTAGATATGGCCCGTGTGTGTAGGAAGCACAGTTCTTTTGTTCTGAGCAAGCTCACTGTTCTAGCCCTATAGGAAACACAGTGGAGTAGAAGAGTGCTCTTTTCTCAAAAGCAGAGTGTGTTTCTTGTCAGGCGAGCTAGCGTTTGTTTCCCAGTCCTAAATGGAGTTGAATCACATGCAGTTTCCGTTCCTACTAGCAAGAGTTGATTTCTGGTAAGGAAAGTCACTATTGCGCTCCCATTGCCATACACAGTGCAAATAGCATTCGCGTCTGTTCCCAGGAAGTACAGTGTATTGGACTGAATAGGAGCTACTGTTCTTGTCAGTTTCCTAAGCAGAATTGAACTAGATATGGCCCATGTGTGTAGGAAGCACAGTTCTTTTGTACTCAGCAAGCTCACTGTTTGGACCCCATAGGAAACACAGTAGAGTAGAAGAGTGCTCTTTTCTCAAAAGCAGAGTGTGTTTCTTGTCAGGCGAGCTAGCATTTGTTTCCCAGTCCTAAATGGAGTTGAAATACACAAGCAGTTTCTGGTCCTACCAGCAAGAGTTGTTTTCTGGTTAGAAGAGTCACTATTGCGCTCCCTTTGCCATACACAATGCAAATAGCCCTCGCGTCTTTTCCCAGCAAGTACAGTGTATTGGACTGAAGAGGACCTACTGTTCTTGTCAGTTTCCTAAGCAGAGTTGAACTAGATATGGCCCATGTGTGTAGGAACTACATTTCTTTTGTTCTCAGCAAGCTCACTGTTCGGACAACATAGGAAACACTGTGGAGTAGAAGAGTGCTCTATTCTCAAAAGCAGAGTGTGTTTCTTGTAAGGCGAGCTAGCGTTTGTTTCCCAGTCCTAAATGGAGTTGAATCACATGCAGTTTCTGGTCCTACGTGCAAGAGTTGTTTTCTGGTAAGAAGAGTCACTATTGCACTCCCATTGCCATACACAGTGCAAATAGCACTGTCGTCTGTACCCAGCATGTACAGTGTATTGGACTGAAGAGGATCTACTGTTCTTCTCAGGTTCCTAAGCAGAACTGAACTAGATATGGCCCGTGTGTAGGAAGCACAGTTCTTTCGTTCTGAGCAATCTCACTGTTCTAGGAAACACAGTGGAGTAGAAGAGTGCTCTTTTCTCAAAAGCAGAGTGTGTTTCTTGTAAGGCGAGCTAGCGTTTGTTTCCCAGTCCTAAATGGAGTTGAATCACATGCAGTTTCTGGTCCTACGAGCAAGAGTTTTTTCTGGTTAGAAGAGTCACTATTGCGCTCCCATTGTCATATACATGGCAAATAGCACTAGCCTCTGTTCTCAGCATGTACAGTGTATTGGACTGAAGAGGATCTACTGTTCTTGTCAGGTTCCTAAGCAGAGTTGAACTAGATATGGCCCATGTGTGTAGGAAGCACAGTTCTCTTGTACTCAGCAAGCTCTCTGTTCTGGCCCTATAGGAAACACAGTAGAGTAGAAGAGTGCTCTTTCCTCAAAAGCAGAGTGTGTTTCTTGTAAGGTGAGCTAGCGTTTGTTTTCCAGTCCTAAATGGAGTTGAATCACATGCAGTTTCCGTTCCTAGGAGCAAGAGTTGTTTTCTGGTAAGGAAAGTCACTATTGCGCTCCCATTGCCATACACAGTGCAAATAGCACTCGCGTCTGTTCCCAGCAAGTACAGTGTATTGGACTGAAGAGGAGCTACTGTTCTTGTAATTTTCCTAAGCAGAGTTGAACTAGATATGGCCCATGTGTGTAGGAAGCACATTTCTTTTGTTCTCAGGAAGCTCTTTGTTCGGACCCCATAGGAAACACAGTAGAGTAGAAGAGTGCTCTTTTCTCAAAAGCAGAGTGTGTTTCTTGTAAGGCGAGCTAGTGTTTGTTTCCCAGTCCTAAATGTAGTTGAATCACATGCAGTTTCTGGTCCTACGAGCAAGAGTTGTTTTCTGGTAAGAAGAGTCACTATTGCACTCCCATTGCCATACACAGTGCAAATAGCAATGTCGTCTGTACCCAGCATGTACAGTGTATTGGACTGAAGAGGATCTACTGTTCTTGTCAGTTTCCTAAGCAGAATTGAACTAGATATGGCCCGTGTGTGTAGGAAGCACAGTTCTTTTTTTCTGAGCAATCTCACTGTTCTAGGAAACACAGTGGAGTAGAAGAGTGCTCTTTTCTCAAAAGCAGAGTGTGTTTCTTGTAAGGTGAGCTAGCGTTTGTTTTCCAGTCCTAAATGGAGTTGAATCACATGCAGTTTCCGTTCCTACGAGCAAGAGTTGTTTTCTGGTAAGGAAAGTCACTATTGCGCTCCCATTGCCATACACAGTGCAAATAGCACTCGCGTCTGTTCCCAGCAAGTACAGTGTATTGGACTGAAGAGGAGCTACTGTTCTTGTCAGTTTCCTAAGCAGAATTGAACAAGATATGGCCCGTGTGTGTAGGAAGCACAGTTCTTTTGTTCTGAGCAAGCTCACTGTTGGACCCCATAGGAAACACAGTAGAGTAGAAGAGTGCTCTTTTCTCAAAAGCAGAGTCTGTTTCTTGTAAGGCGAGCTAGCGTTTGTTTCCCAGTCCTAAGTGGAGTTGAATCACATGCATTTTCTGGTCCTACGAGCATGAGTTGTTTTCTGGTAAGAAGAGTCACTATTGCACTCCCATTGCCATACATAGTACAAATAACACTCGCGTCTGTTTCCAGCAAGTACAGTGTATTGTTCTGAAGAGGAGCTACTGTTCATGTCAGTTTCCTAACCAACGTTGAACTAGATAAGGCCCGTGTGTGTAGGAAGCACAGTTCTTTTGTTCTGAGCAAGCTCACTGTTGGACACCATAGGAAACACAGTAGAGTAGTAAAGTGCTCTTTTCTCAAAAGCAGAGTGTGTTTCTTGTAAGGCGAGCTAGCGTTTGTTTCCAAATCCTAAATGGAGTTGAATCACATGCAGTTTCTGGTCCTACGAGCAAGAGTTTTTTTCTGGTAAGAAGAGTCACTATTGCGCTCCCATTGTCATACACAGTACAAATAGCACTGGCGTCTGTACCCAGCAGTACAGTGTATTGGACTGAAGAGGATCTACTGTTCTTGTCAGGTTCCTAAACAGTGTTGAACTAGATATGTCCCATGTGTGTAGGAAGCACAGTTCTTCTGTACTCAGCAAGCTCACTGTTCTGGCCCTATAGGAAACACAGTAGAGTAGAAGAGTGCACTTTTCTCAAAAGCAGAGTGTGTTTCTTGTAAGGCGAGCTAGCGTTTGTTTCCCAGTCGTAAATGGAGTTGAATCCCATGCAGTTTCTGGTTTTACGAGCAAGAGTTGTTTTCTGGTAAGAAGAGTCACTATTGCGCTCCCATTGCCATACACAGTGCAAATAGCACTGTCGTCTGTACCCAGCATGTACAGTGTATTGGACTGAAGAGGATCTACTGTTCTTGTCAGTTTCCTAAGCAGAATTGAACTAGATATGGCCGTGTGTGTAGGAAGCACAGTTTTTTTGTTCTGAGCAAGCTCACTGTTCGGACCCCATAGGAAACACAGTAGAGAGAAGAGTGCTCTTTCCTCAAAAGCAGAGTGTGTTTCTTGTAAGGCGAGCTAGCGTTTGTTTCCCAGTCCTAAATGGAGTTGAATCCCATGCAGTTTCTGGTCCTACGAGCAAGAGTTGTTTTCTGGTAAGAAGAGTCACTATTGCGCTCCCATTGCCATACAGAGTGCAAATAGCACTGTCGTCTGTACCCAGCATGTACAGTGTATTGGACTGAAGAGGATCTACTGTTCTTGTCAGTTTCCTAAGCAGAATTGAACTAGATATGGCCCGTGTGTGTAGGAAGCACAGTTCTTTTGTTCTGAGCAAGCTCACTGTTCGGACCCTATAGGAAACACAGTAGGGTAGAAGAGTGCTCTTTTCTCAAAAGCAGAGTGTGTTACTTGTAAGGCGAGCTAGCGTTTGTTTCCCAGTCCCAAATGGAGTTGATTCAAATGCTGTTTTTGGTCCTAAGGGCAAGAGTTGTTTTCTGGTAAGAAGAGTCACTATTGCACTCCCATAGCCATACATAGTACAAATAACACTCGCGTCTCTTTCCAGCAAGTACAGTGTATTGGTCTGAAGAGGAGCTACTGTTCATGTCAGTTTCCTAAGCAAAGTTGAATTACATAAGTCCCGTGTGTGTAGGAAGCACAGTTCTTTTGTTCTGAGCAAGCTCACTGTTCGAACCCCATAGGAAACACAGTAGAAAGAAGAGTGCTCTTTTCTCAAAAGCAGAGTGCGTTTCTTGTAAGGCGAGCTACCGTTTGTTTCACAGTCCTAAATGGAGTTGAAATACACAAGCAGTTTCTGGTCCTACCAGCAAGAGTTGTTTTCTGGTTAGAAGAGTCACTATTGTGCTCCCTTTGCCATACACAATGCAAATAGCCCTCGCGTCTGTTCCCAGCAAGTACAGTGTATTGGACTGAAGAGGAGCTACTGTTCTTGTCAGTTTCCTAAGCAGAGTTGAACTAGATATGGCCAATGTGTGTAGGAAGCACATTTCTTTTGTTCTCAGGAAGCTCACTGTTCGGACCCCATAGGAAACACAGTAGAGTAGAAGAGTGCTCTTTTCTCAAAAGCAGAGTGTGTTTCTTGTAAGGCGAGCTAGCGTTTGTTTCCCAGTCCTAAATGTAGTTGAATTACATGCAGTTTCTGGTCCTACGAGCAAGAGTTGTTTTCTGGTAAGAAGAGTCACTATTGCACTCCCATTGCCATACACAGTGCAAATAGCAATGTCGTCTGTACCCAGCATGTACAGTGTATTGGACTGAAGAGGATCTACTGTTCTTGTCAGTTTCCTAAGCAGAATTGAACTAGATATGGCCCGTGTGTGTAGGAAGCACAGTTCTTTTGTTCTGAGCAATCTCACTGTTCTAGGAAACACAGTGGAGTAGAAGAGTGCTCTTTTCTCAAAAGCAGAGTGTGTTTCTTGTAAGGTGAGCTAGCGTTTGTTTTCCAGTCCTAAATGGAGTTGAATCACATGCAGTTTCCGTTCCTACGAGCAAGAGTTGTTTTCTGGTAAGGAAAGTCACTATTGCGCTCCCATTGCCATACACAGTGCAAATAGCACTCGCGTCTGTTCCCAGCAAGTACAGTGTATTGGACTGAAGAGGAGCTACTGTTCTTGTCAGTTTCCTAAGCAGAATTGAACAAGATATGGCCCGTGTGTGTAGGAAGCACAGTTCTTTTGTTCTGAGCAAGCTCACTGTTCTAGCCCTATAAGAAACACAGTAGAGTAGAAGAGTGCTCTTTTCTCAAAAGCAGAGTGTGTTTCTTGTAAGGCGAGCTAGCGTTTGTTTCCCAGTCCTAAATGGAGTTGAATCACATGCAGTTTCTGGTCTTATGAGCAAGAGTTTTTTCTGGTAATAAGAGTCACTATTGGGCTCCCATTGTCATACACATGGCAAATAGCCCTGGACTCTGTTCTCAGCATGTACAGTGTATTGGACTGAAGAGGATCTACTGTTCTTGTCAGGCTCCTAAGCAGAGTTGAACTAGATATGGCCCATGTGTGTAGGAAGCACAGTTCTTTTGTACTCAGCAAGCTCTCTGCTCTGGCCCTATAGGAAACACAGTAGAGTAGAAGAGTGCTCTTTCCTCAAAAGCAGAGTGTGTTTCTTGTAAGGTGAGCTAGCGTTTGTTTCCCAGTCCTAAATGGAGTTGAATCACATGCAGATTCCGTTCCTACGAGCAAGAGTTGTTTTCTGGTAAGGAAAGTCACTATTGCGCTCCCATTGCCATACACAGTGCAAATAGCACTCGCGTCTGTTCCCAGCAAGTACAGTGTATTGGACTGAATAGGAGCTACTGTTCTTGTCAGTTTCCTAAGCAGAATTGAACTAGATATGGCCCGTGTGTGTAGGAAGCACAGTTCTTTTGTACTCAGCAAGCTCACTGTTTGGACCCCATAGGAAACACAGTAGAGTAGAAGAGTGCTCTTTTCTCAAAAGCAGAGTGTGTTTCTTGTAAGGCGAGCTAGCGTTTGTTTCCCAGTCCTAAATGGAGTTGAATCCCACGCAGTTTCTGGTCCTACGAGCAAGAGTTGTTTTATGGTAAGAAGAGTCACTATTGCGCTCCCATTGCCATACAGAGTGCAAATAGCACTGTCGTCTGTACCCAGCATGTACAGTGTATTGGACTGAAGAGGATCTACTGTTCTTGTCAGTTTCCTAAGCAGAATTGAACTAGATATGGCCCGTGTGTGTAGGAAGCACAGTTCTTTTGTTCTGAGCAAGCTCACTGTTCGGACCCTATAGGAAACACAGTAGAGTAGAAGAGTGCTCTTTTCTCAAAAGCAGAGTGTGTTACTTGTAAGGCGAGCTAGCGTTTGTTTCCCAGTCCCAAATGGAGTTGAATCAAATGCTGTTTTTGGTCCTAAGGGCAAGAGTTGTTTTCTGGTAAGAAGAGTCACTATTGCACTCCCATAGCCATACATAGTACAAATAACACTCGCGTCTGTTTCCAGCAAGTACAGTGTATTGGTCTGAAGAGGAGCTACTGTTCATGTCAGTTTCCTAAGCAAAGTTGAATTACATAAGTCCCGTGTGTGTAGGAAGCACAGTTCTTTTGTTCTGAGCAATCTCACTGTTCTAGGAAACACAGTGGAGTAGAAGAGTGCTCTTTTCTCAAAAGCAGAGTGTGTTTCTTGTAAGGTGAGCTAGCGTTTGTTTTCCAGTCCTAAATGGAGTTGAATCACATGCAGTTTCCGTTCCTACGAGCAAGAGTTGTTTTCTGGTAAGGGAAGTCACTATTGCGCTCCCATTGCCATACACAGTGCAAATAGCACTCGCGTCTGTTCCCAGCAAGTACAGTGTATTGGACTGAAGAGGAGCTACTGTTCTTGTCAGTTTCCTAAGCAGAATTGAACAAGATATGGCCCGTGTGTGTAGGAAGCACAGTTCTTTTGTTCTGAGCAAGCTCACTGTTGGACCCCATAGGAAACACAGTAGAGTAGAAGAGTGCTCTTTTCTCAAAAGCAGAGTCTGTTTCTTGTAAGGCGAGCTAGCGTTTGTTTCCCAGTCCTAAGTGGAGTTGAATCACATGCATTTTCTGGTCCTACGAGCATGAGTTGTTTTCTGGTAAGAAGAGTCACTATTGCGCTCCCATTGCCATACATAGTACAAATAACACTCGCGTCTGTTTCCAGCAAGTACAGTGTATTGGTCTGAAGAGGAGCTACTGTTCATGTCAGTTTCCTAACCAAAGTTGAACTAGATAAGGCCCGTGTGTGTAGGAAGCACAGTTCTTTTGTTCTGAGCAAGCTCACTGTTGGACACCATAGGAAACACAGTAGAGTAGTAAAGTGCTCTTTTCTCAAAAGCAGAGTGTGTTTCTTGTAAGGCGAGCTAGCGTTTGTTTCCAAATCCTAAATGGAGTTGAATCACATGCAGTTTCTGGTCCTACGAGCAAGAGTTTTTTTCTGGTAAGAAGAGTCACTATTGCGCTCCCATTGTCATACACAGTACAAATAGCACTGGCGTCTGTACCCAGCAGTACAGTGTATTGGACTGAAGAGGATCTACTGTTCTTGTCAGGTTCCTAAACAGAGTTGAACTAGATATGTCCCATGTGTGTAGGAAGCACAGTTCTTCTGTACTCAGCAAGCTCACTGTTCTGGCCCTATAGGAAACACAGTAGAGTAGAAGAGTGCTCTTTTCTCAAAAGCAGAGTGTGTTTCTTGTAAGGCGAGCTAGCGTTTGTTTCCCAGTCCTAAATGGAGTTGAATCCCATGCAGTTTCTGGTCCTACGAGCAAGAGTTGTTTTCTGGTAAGAAGAGTCACTATTGCGCTCCCATTGCCATACACAGTGCAAATAGCACTGTCGTCTGTACCCAGCATGTACAGTGTATTGGACTGAAGAGGATCTACTGTTCTTGTCAGTTTCCTAAGCAGAATTGAACTAGATATGGCCCGTGTGTGTATGAAGCACAGTTCTTTTGTTCTGAGCAAGCTCACTGTTCGGACCCCATAGGAAACACAGTAGAGAGAAGAGTGCTCTTTCCTCAAAAGCAGAGTGTGTTTCTTGTAAGGCGAGCTACCGTTTGTTTCCCAGTCCTAAATGGAGTTGAATCAAATGCAGTTTTTGGTCCTACGAGCAAGAGTTGTTTTCTGGTAAGAAGAGTCACTATTGCGCACCCATTGCCATACACAGTGCAAATAGCACTGGCGTCTGTACCCAGCATGTACAGTGTATTGGACTGAAGAGGATCTACTGTTCTTGTAGGTTTCCTAAGCAGAATTGAACTTGATATGGCCCGTGTGTGTAGGAAGCACAGTTCTTTTGTTCTGAGCAAGCTCACTGTTCTAGCCCTATAGGAAACACAGTAGAGTAGAAGAGTGCTCTTTTCTCAAAAGCAGAGTGTGTTTCTTGTAAGGCGAGCTAGCGTTTGTTTCCCAGTCCTAAATGGAGTTGAATCACATGCAGTTTCTGGTCTTATGAGCAAGAGTTTTTTCTGGTAATAAGAGTCTCTATTGGGCTCCCATTGTCATACACATGGCAAATAGCCCTGGACTCTGTTCTCAGCATGTACAGTGTATTGGACTGAAGAGGATCTACTGTTCTTGTCAGGCTCCTAAGCAGAGTTGAACTAGATATGGCCCATGTGTGTAGGAAGCACAGTTCTTTTGTACTCAGCAAGCTCTCTGTTCTGGACCTATAGGAAACACAGTAGAGTAGAAGAGTGCTCTTTCCTCAAAAGCAGAGTGTGTTTCTTGTAAGGTGAGCTAGTGTTTGTTTCCCAGTCCTAAATGGAGTTGAATCACATGCAGATTCCGTTCCTACGAGCAAGAGTTGTTTTCTGGTAAGGAAAGTCACTATTGCGCTCCCATTGCCATACACAGTGCAAATAGCACTCGCGTCTGTTCCCAGCAAGTACAGTGTATTGGAGTGAATACGAGCTACTGTTCTTGTCAGTTTCCTAAGCAGAATTGAACTAGATATGGCCCGTGTGTGTAGGAAGCACAGTTCTTTTGTACTCAGCAAGCTCACTGTTTGGACCCCATAGGAAACACAGTAGAGTAGAAGAGTGCTCTTTTCTCAAAAGCAGAGTGTGTTTCTTGTAAGGCGAGCTAGCATTTGTTTCCCAGTCCTAAATGGAGTTTAATCACATGCAGTTTCTGTTCCTACGAGCAAGGGTTGTTTTCTGGTAAGAAGAGTCACTATTGTGCTCCCATTGCCATACACAGTGCAAATAGCACTGGCGTCTGTACCCAGCCTGTACAGCGTATTGGACTGAAGAGGATCTACTGTTCTTTTCAGTTTCCTAAGCAGATTTGAACTAGGTATGGCCCGTGTGTGTAGGAAGCACAGTTTTTTTGTTCTGAGCAAGCTCACTGTTCGGACCCCATAGAAAACACAGTAGAGTAGATGAGTGCTCTTTTCTCAAAAGCAGAGTGTGTTACTTGTAAGGCGAGCTAGCGTTTGTTTCCCAGTTCCAAATGGAGTTGAATCAAATGCAGTTTTTGGTCCTAAGGGCAAGAGTTGTTTTCTGGTAAGAAGAGTCACTATTGCGCTCCCATAGCCATACATAGTACAAATAACACTCGCGTCTGTTTCCAGCAAGTACAGTGTATTGGTCTGAAGAGGAGCTACTGTTCATGTCAGTTTCCTAAGCAAAGTTGAATTACATAAGTCCTGTGTGTGTTGGAAGCACAGTTCTTTTGTTCTGAGCAAGCTCACTGTTCAAACCCCATAGGAAACACAGTAGAGAGAAGAGTGCTCTTTTCTCAAAAGCAGAGTGCGATTATTGTAAGGCGAGCTACCGTTTGTTTCCCAGTCCTAAATGGAGTTGAAATACACAAGCAGTTTCTGGTCCTACCAGCAAGAGTTGTTTTCTGGTTAGAAGAGTCACTATTGTGCTCCCTTTGCCATACACAATGCAAATAGCACTTGCGTCTGTTCCCAGCATGTACAGTGTATTGGACTGAAGAGGAGCTACTGTTCTTGTCAGTTTCCTAAGCAGAGTTGAACTAGATATGGCCCGTGTGTGTAGGAAGCACAGTTCTTTTGTTCTGAGCAAGCTCACTGTTTGGATCCCATAGGAAACACAGTAGAGTAGAAGAGTGCTCTTTTCTCAAAAGCAGAGTGTGTTTCTTGTAAGGCGAGCTAGCGTTTGTTTCCCAGTCCTAAATGGAGTTGAATCACATGAAGTTTCTGGTCCTACGAGCAAGGGTTGTTTTCTGGTAAGAAGAGTCACTATTGCGCTCCCTTTTTCATACACAGTGCAAATAGCACTGGCATCTGTACCAGCATGTACAGCGTATTGGACTGAAGAGGATCTACTGTTCTTTTCAGTTTCCTAAGCAGAGTTGAACTAGATATGGCCCGTGAGTGTAGGAAGCACAGTTCTTTTGTTCTGAACAAGCTCACTGTTCGGACCACATAGGAAACACAGTAGAGTAGAAGAGTGCTCTTTTCTCAAAAGCAGAGTGTATTTCTTGTAAGGCGAGCTACCGTTTGTTTCCCAATCCTAAATGGAGTTGAAATACACATGCAGTTTCTGGTCCTACCAGCAAGAGTTTTTTTCTGGTTAGAAGAGTCACTATTGCGCTCCCTTTGCCATACACAATGCAAATAGCCCTCGCGTCTGTTCCCAGCAAGTACAGTGTATTGGACTGAAGAGGAGCTACTGTTCTTGTCAGTTTCCTAAGCAGAGTTGAACTAGATATGGCCCATGTGTGTAGGAACGACATTTCTTTTGTTCTCAGCAAGCTCACTGTTCGGACACCATAGGAAACACTGTGGAGTAGAAGAGTGCTCTATTCTCAAAAGCAGAGTGTGTTTCTTGTAAGGCGAGCTAGCGTTTGTTTCCCAGTCCTAAATGGAGTTGAATCACATGCAGTTTCTGGTCCTACGTGCAAGAGTTGTTTTCTGGTAAGAAGAGTCACTATTGCACTCCCATTGCCATACACAGTGCAAATAGCACTGTCGTCTGTACCCAGCATGTACAGTGTATTGGACTGAAGAGGAGCTACTGTTCTTGTCAGTTTCCTAAGCAGAATTGAACTAGATATGGCCCGTGTGTGTAGGAAGCACAGTTCTTTTGTTCTGAGCAAGCTCACTGTTCTAGCCCTATAGGAAACACAGTGGAGTAGAAGAGTGCTCTTTTCTCAAAAGCAGAGTGTGTTTCTTGTCAGGCGAGCTAGCGTTTGTTTCCCAGTCCTAAATGGAGTTGAATCACATGCAGTTTCCGTTCCTACTAGCAAGAGTTGATTTCTGGTAAGGAAAGTCACTATTGCGCTCCCATTGCCATATACAGTGCAAATAGCATTCGCGTCTGTTCCCAGGAAGTACAGTGTATTGGACTGAATAGGAGCTACTGTTCTTGTCAGTTTCCTAAGCAGAATTGAACTAGATATGGCCCATGTGTGTAGGAAGCACAGTTCTTTTGTACTCAGCAAGCTCACTGTTTGGACCCCATAGGAAACACAGTAGAGTAGAAGAGTGCTCTTTTCTCAAAAGCAGAGTGTGTTTCTTGTCAGGCGAGCTAGCATTTGTTTCCCAGTCCTAAATGGAGTTGAAATACACAAGCAGTTTCTGGTCCTACCAGCAAGAGTTGTTTTCTGGTTAGAAGAGTCACTATTGCGCTCCCTTTGCCATACACAATGCAAATAGCCCTCGCGTCTTTTCCCAGCAAGTACAGTGTATTGGACTGAAGAGGACCTACTGTTCTTGTCAGTTTCCTAAGCAGAGTTGAACTAGATATGGCCCATGTGTGTAGGAACTACATTTCTTTTGTTCTCAGCAAGCTCACTGTTCGGACAACATAGGAAACACTGTGGAGTAGAAGAGTGCTCTATTCTCAAAAGCAGAGTGTGTTTCTTGTAAGGCGAGCTAGCGTTTGTTTCCCAGTCCTAAATGGAGTTGAATCACATGCAGTTTCTGGTCCTACGTGCAAGAGTTGTTTTCTGGTAAGAAGAGTCACTATTGCACTCCCATTGCCATACACAGTACAAATAGCACTGTCGTCTGTACCCAAAATGTACAGTGTATTGGACTGAAGAGGATCTACTGTTCTTCTCAGGTTCCTAAGCAGAATTGAACTAGATATGGCCCGTGTGTAGGAAGCACAGTTCTTTTGTTCTGAGCAATCTCACTGTTCTAGGAAACACAGTGGAGTAGAAGAGTGCTCTTTTCTCAAAAGCAGAGTGTGTTTCTTGTAAGGCGAGCTAGCGTTTGTTTCCCAGTCCTAAATGGAGTTGAATCACATGCAGTTTCTGGTCCTACGAGCAAGAGTTTTTTCTGGTAATAAGAGTCACTATTGCGCTCCCATTGTCATATACATGGCAAATAGCACTGGCCTCTGTTCTCAGCATGTACAGTGTATTGGACTGAAGAGGATCTACTGTTCTTGTCAGGTTCCTAAGCAGAGTTGAACTAGATATGGCCCATGTGTGTAGGAAGCACAGTTCTTTTGTACTCAGCAAGCTCTCTGTTCTGGCCCTATAGGAAACACAGTAGGGTAGAAGAGTGCTCTTTCCTCAAAAGCAGAGTGTGTTTCTTGTAAGGTGAGCTAGCGTTTGTTTTCCAGTCCTAAATGGAGTTGAATCACATGCAGTTTCCGTTCCTAGGAGCAAGAGTTGTTTTCTGGTAAGGAAAGTCACTATTGCGCTCCCATTGCCATACACAGTGCAAATAGCACTCGCGTCTGTTCCCAGCAAGTACAGTGTATTGGACTGAAGAGGAGCTACTGTTCTTGTAATTTTCCTAAGCAGAGTTGAACTAGATATGGCCCATGTGTGTAGGAAGCACATTTCTTTTGTTCTCAGGAAGCTCACTGTTCGGACCCCATAGGAAACACAGTAGAGTAGAAGAGTGCTCTTTTCTCAAAAGCAGAGTGTGTTTCTTGTAAGGCGAGCTAGTGTTTGTTTCCCAGTCCTAAATGTAGTTGAATCACATGAAGTTTCTGGTCCTACGAGCAAGGGTTGTTTTCTGGTAAGAAGAGTCACTATTGCGCTCCCTTTTTCATACACAGTGCAAATAGCACTGGCATCTGTACCAGCATGTACAGCGTATTGGACTGAAGAGGATCTACTGTTCTTTTCAGTTTCCTAAGCAGAGTTGAACTAGATATGGCCCGTGAGTGTAGGAAGCACAGTTCTTTTGTTCTGAACAAGCTCACTGTTCGGACCACATAGGAAACACAGTAGAGTAGAAGAGTGCTCTTTTCTCAAAAGCAGAGTGTATTTCTTGTAAGGCGAGCTACCGTTTGTTTCCTAGTCCTAAATGGAGTTGAAATACACATGCAGTTTCTGGTCCTACCAGCAAGAGTTTTTTTCTGGTTAGAAGAGTCACTATTGCGCTCCCTTTGCCATACACAATGCAAATAGCCCTCGCGTCTGTTCCCAGCAAGTACAGTGTATTGGACTGAAGAGGAGCTACTGTTCTTGTCAGTTTCCTAAGCAGAGTTGAACTAGATATGGCCCATGTGTGTAGGAACGACATTTCTTTTGTTCTCAGCAAGCTCACTGTTCGGACACCATAGGAAACACTGTGGAGTAGAAGAGTGCTCTATTCTCAAAAGCAGAGTGTGTTTCTTGTAAGGCGAGCTAGCGTTTGTTTCCCAGTCCTAAATGGAGTTGAATCACATGCAGTTTCTGGTCCTACGTGCAAGAGTTGTTTTCTGGTAAGAAGAGTCACTATTGCACTCCCATTGCCATACACAGTGCAAATAGCACTGTCGTCTGTACCCAGCATGTACAGTGTATTGGACTGAAGAGGAGCTACTGTTCTTGTCAGTTTCCTAAGCAGAATTGAACTAGATATGGCCCGTGTGTGTAGGAAGCACAGTTCTTTTGTTCTGAGCAAGCTCACTGTTCTAGCCCTATAGGAAACACAGTGGAGTAGAAGAGTGCTCTTTTCTCAAAAGCAGAGTGTGTTTCTTGTCAGGCGAGCTAGCGTTTGTTTCCCAGTCCTAAATGGAGTTGAATCACATGCAGTTTCCGTTCCTACTAGCAAGAGTTGATTTCTGGTAAGGAAAGTCACTATTGCGCTCCCATTGCCATACACAGTGCAAATAGCATTCGCGTCTGTTCCCAGGAAGTACAGTGTATTGGACTGAATAGGAGCTACTGTTCTTGTCAGTTTCCTAAGCAGAATTGAACTAGATATGGCCCATGTGTGTAGGAAGCACAGTTCTTTTGTACTCAGCAAGCTCACTGTTTGGACCCCATAGGAAACACAGTAGAGTAGAAGAGTGCTCTTTTCTCAAAAGCAGAGTGTGTTTCTTGTCAGGCGAGCTAGCATTTGTTTCCCAGTCCTAAATGGAGTTGAAATACACAAGCAGTTTCTGGTCCTACCAGCAAGAGTTGTTTTCTGGTTAGAAGAGTCACTATTGCGCTCCCTTTGCCATACACAATGCAAATAGCCCTCGCGTCTTTTCCCAGCAAGTACAGTGTATTGGACTGAAGAGGACCTACTGTTCTTGTCAGTTTCCTAAGCAGAGTTGAACTAGATATGGCCCATGTGTGTAGGAACTACATTTCTTTTGTTCTCAGCAAGCTCACTGTTCGGACAACATAGGAAACACTGTGGAGTAGAAGAGTGCTCTATTCTCAAAAGCAGAGTGTGTTTCTTGTAAGGCGAGCTAGCGTTTGTTTCCCAGTCCTAAATGGAGTTGAATCACATGCAGTTTCTGGTCCTACGTGCAAGAGTTGTTTTCTGGTAAGAAGAGTCACTATTGCACTCCCATTGCCATACACAGTGCAAATAGCACTGTCGTCTGTACCCAGCATGTACAGTGTATTGGACTGAAGAGGATCTACTGTTCTTCTCAGGTTCCTAAGCAGAACTGAACTAGATATGGCCCGTGTGTAGGAAGCACAGTTCTTTCGTTCTGAGCAATCTCACTGTTCTAGGAAACACAGTGGAGTAGAAGAGTGCTCTTTTCTCAAAAGCAGAGTGTGTTTCTTGTAAGGCGAGCTAGCGTTTGTTTCCCAGTCCTAAATGGAGTTGAATCACATGCAGTTTCTGGTCCTACGAGCAAGAGTTTTTTCTGGTAATAAGAGTCACTATTGCGCTCCCATTGTCATATACATGGCAAATAGCACTAGCCTCTGTTCTCAGCATGTACAGTGTATTGGACTGAAGAGGATCTACTGTTCTTGTCAGGTTCCTAAGCAGAGTTGAACTAGATATGGCCCATGTGTGTAGGAAGCACAGTTCTCTTGTACTCAGCAAGCTCTCTGTTCTGGCCCTATAGGAAACACAGTAGAGTAGAAGAGTGCTCTTTCCTCAAAAGCAGAGTGTGTTTCTTGTAAGGTGAGCTAGCGTTTGTTTTCCAGTCCTAAATGGAGTTGAATCACATGCAGTTTCCGTTCCTAGGAGCAAGAGTTGTTTTCTGGTAAGGAAAGTCACTATTGCGCTCCCATTGCCATACACAGTGCAAATAGCACTCGCGTCTGTTCCCAGCAAGTACAGTGTTTTGGACTGAAGAGGAGCTACTGTTCTTGTAATTTTCCTAAGCAGAGTTGAACTAGATATGGCCCATGTGTGTAGGAAGCACATTTCTTTTGTTCTCAGGAAGCTCTTTGTTCGGACCCCATAGGAAACACAGTAGAGTAGAAGAGTGCTCTTTTCTCAAAAGCAGAGTGTGTTTCTTGTAAGGCGAGCTAGTGTTTGTTTCCCAGTCCTAAATGTAGTTGAATCACATGCAGTTTCTGGTCCTACGAGCAAGAGTTGTTTTCTGGTAAGAAGAGTCACTATTGCACTCCCATTGCCATACACAGTGCAAATAGCAATGTCGTCTGTACCCAGCATGTACAGTGTATTGGACTGAAGAGGATCTACTGTTCTTGTCAGTTTCCTAAGCAGAATTGAACTAGATATGGCCCGTGTGTGTAGGAAGCACAGTTCTTTTTTTCTGAGCAATCTCACTGTTCTAGGAAACACAGTGGAGTAGAAGAGTGCTCTTTTCTCAAAAGCAGAGTGTGTTTCTTGTAAGGTGAGCTAGCGTTTGTTTTCCAGTCCTAAATGGAGTTGAATCACATGCAGTTTCCGTTCCTACGAGCAAGAGTTGTTTTCTGGTAAGGAAAGTCACTATTGCGCTCCCATTGCCATACACAGTGCAAATAGCACTCGCGTCTGTTCCCAGCAAGTACAGTGTATTGGACTGAAGAGGAGCTACTGTTCTTGTCAGTTTCCTAAGCAGAATTGAACAAGATATGGCCCGTGTGTGTAGGAAGCACAGTTCTTTTGTTCTGAGCAAGCTCACTGTTGGACCCCATAGGAAACACAGTAGAGTAGAAGAGTGCTCTTTTCTCAAAAGCAGAGTCTGTTTCTTGTAAGGCGAGCTAGCGTTTGTTTCCCAGTCCTAAGTGGAGTTGAATCACATGCATTTTCTGGTCCTACGAGCATGAGTTGTTTTCTGGTAAGAAGAGTCACTATTGCGCTCCCATTGCCATACATAGTACAAATAACACTCGCGTCTGTTTCCAGCAAGTACAGTGTATTGGTCTGAAGAGGAGCTACTGTTCATGTCAGTTTCCTAACCAAAGTTGAACTAGATAAGGCCCGTGTGTGTAGGAAGCACAGTTCTTTTGTTCTGAGCAAGCTCACTGTTGGACACCATAGGAAACACAGTAGAGTAGTAAAGTGCTCTTTTCTCAAAAGCAGAGTGTGTTTCTTGTAAGGCGAGCTAGCGTTTGTTTCCAAATCCTAAATGGAGTTGAATCACATGCAGTTTCTGGTCCTACGAGCAAGAGTTTTTTTCTGGTAAGAAGAGTCACTATTGCGCTCCCATTGTCATACACAGTACAAATAGCACTGGCGTCTGTACCCAGCAGTACAGTGTATTGGACTGAAGAGGATCTACTGTTCTTGTCAGGTTCCTAAACAGTGTTGAACTAGATATGTCCCATGTGTGTAGGAAGCACAGTTCTTCTGTACTCAGCAAGCTCACTGTTCTGGCCCTATAGGAAACACAGTAGAGTAGAAGAGTGCACTTTTCTCAAAAGCAGAGTGTGTTTCTTGTAAGGCGAGCTAGCGTTTGTTTCCCAGTCGTAAATGGAGTTGAATCCCATGCAGTTTCTGGTCCTACGAGCAAGAGTTGTTTTCTGGTAAGAAGAGTCACTATTGCGCTCCCATTGCCATACACAGTGCAAATAGCACTGTCGTCTGTACCCAGCATGTACAGTGTATTGGACTGAAGAGGATCTACTGTTCTTGTCAGTTTCCTAAGCAGAATTGAACTAGATATGGCCGTGTGTGTAGGAAGCACAGTTTTTTTGTTCTGAGCAAGCTCACTGTTCGGACCCCATAGGAAACACAGTAGAGAGAAGAGTGCTCTTTCCTCAAAAGCAGAGTGTGTTTCTTGTAAGGCGAGCTAGCGTTTGTTTCCCAGTCCTAAATGGAGTTGAATCCCATGCAGTTTCTGGTCCTACGAGCAAGAGTTGTTTTCTGGTAAGAAGAGTCACTATTGCGCTCCCATTGCCATACAGAGTGCAAATAGCACTGTCGTCTGTACCCAGCATGTACAGTGTATTGGACTGAAGAGGATCTACTGTTCTTGTCAGTTTCCTAAGCAGAATTGAACTAGATATGGCCCGTGTGTGTAGGAAGCACAGTTCTTTTGTTCTGAGCAAGCTCACTGTTCGGACCCTATAGGAAACACAGTAGGGTAGAAGAGTGCTCTTTTCTCAAAAGCAGAGTGTGTTACTTGTAAGGCGAGCTAGCGTTTGTTTCCCAGTCCCAAATGGAGTTGAATCAAATGCTGTTTTTGGTCCTAAGGGCAAGAGTTGTTTTCTGGTAAGAAGAGTCACTATTGCACTCCCATAGCCATACATAGTACAAATAACACTCGCGTCTCTTTCCAGCAAGTACAGTGTATTGGTCTGAAGAGGAGCTACTGTTCATGTCAGTTTCCTAAGCAAAGTTGAATTACATAAGTCCCGTGTGTGTAGGAAGCACAGTTCTTTTGTTCTGAGCAAGCTCACTGTTCGAACCCCATAGGAAACACAGTAGAAAGAAGAGTGCTCTTTTCTCAAAAGCAGAGTGCGTTTCTTGTAAGGCGAGCTACCGTTTGTTTCACAGTCCTAAATGGAGTTGAAATACACAAGCAGTTTCTGGTCCTACCAGCAAGAGTTGTTTTCTGGTTAGAAGAGTCACTATTGTGCTCCCTTTGCCATACACAATGCAAATAGCCCTCGCGTCTGTTCCCAGCAAGTACAGTGTATTGGAGTGAATACGAGCTACTGTTCTTGTCAGTTTCCTAAGCAGAGTTGAACTAGATATGGCCAATGTGTGTAGGAAGCACATTTCTTTTGTTCTCAGGAAGCTCACTGTTCGGACCCCATAGGAAACACAGTAGAGTAGAAGAGTGCTCTTTTCTCAAAAGCAGAGTGTGTTTCTTGTAAGGCGAGCTAGCGTTTGTTTCCCAGTCCTAAATGTAGTTGAATTACATGCAGTTTCTGGTCCTACGAGCAAGAGTTGTTTTCTGGTAAGAAGAGACACTATTGCACTCCCATTGCCATACACAGTGCAAATAGCAATGTCGTCTGTACCCAGCATGTACAGTGTATTGGACTGAAGAGGATCTACTGTTCTTGTCAGTTTCCTAAGCAGAATTGAACTAGATATGGCCCGTGTGTGTAGGAAGCACAGTTCTTTTGTTCTGAGCAATCTCACTGTTCTAGGAAACACAGTGGAGTAGAAGAGTGCTCTTTTCTCAAAAGCAGAGTGTGTTTCTTGTAAGGTGAGCTAGCGTTTGTTTTCCAGTCCTAAATGGAGTTGAATCACATGCAGTTTCCGTTCCTACGAGCAAGAGTTGTTTTCTGGTAAGGAAAGTCACTATTGCGCTCCCATTGCCATACACAGTGCAAATAGCACTCGCGTCTGTTCCCAGCAAGTACAGTGTATTGGACTGAAGAGGATCTACTGTTCTTGTCAGTTTCCTAAGCAGAATTGAACAAGATATGGCCCGTGTGTGTAGGAAGCACAGTTCTTTTGTTCTGAGCAATCTCACTGTTCTAGGAAACACAGTGGAGTAGAAGAGTGCTCTTTTCTCAAAAGCAGAGTGTGTTTCTTGTAAGGCGAGCTAGCGTTTGTTTCCCAGTCCTAAATGGAGTTGAATCAAATGCAGTTTCTGGTCCTACGAGCAAGAGTTGTTTTCTCATAAGAAGAGTCACTATTGTGCTCCCTTTGCCATACACAGTGCAAATAGCCCTCGCGTCTGTTCCCAGCAAGTACAGTGTATTGGACTGAAGAAGAGCTACTGTTCTTGTCAGTTTCCTAAGCAGAATTGAACTAGATATGGCCCGTGTGTGTAGGAAGCACAGTTGTTTTGTTCTGAGCAAGCTCACTGTTCGAACCCCATAGGAAACACAGTAGAGAGAAGAGTGCTCTTTTCTCAAAAGCAGAGTGCGTTTCTTGTAAGGCGAGTTACCGTTTGTTTCCCAGTCCTAAATGGAGTTGAAATACACAAGCAGTTTCTGGTCCTACCAGCAAGAGTTGTTTTCTGGTTAGAAGAGTCACTATTGTGCTCCCTTTGCCATACACAATGCAAATAGCCCTCGCGTCTGTTCCCAGCAAGTACAGTGTATTGGACTGAAGAGGAGCTACTGTTCTTGTCAGTTTCCTAAGCAGAGTTGAACTAGATATGGCCAATGTGTGTAGGAAGCACATTTCTTTTGTTCTCAGGAAGCTCACTGTTCGGACCCCATAGGAAACACAGTAGAGTAGAAGAGTGCTCTTTTCTCAAAAGCAGAGTGTGTTTCTTGTAAGGCGAGCTAGCGTTTGTTTCCCAGTCCTAAATGTAGTTGAATTACATGCAGTTTCTGGTCCTACGAGCAAGAGTTGTTTTCTGGTAAGAAGAATCACTATTGCACTCCCATTGCCATACACAGTGCAAATAGCAATGTCGTCTGTACCCAGCATGTACAGTGTATTGGACTGAAGAGGATCTACTGTTCTTGTCAGTTTCCTAAGCAGAATTGAACAAGATATGGCCCGTGTGTGTAGGAAGCACAGTTCTTTTGTTCTGAGCAATCTCACTGTTCTAGGAAACACAGTGGAGTAGAAGAGTGCTCTTTTCTCAAAAGCAGAGTGTGTTTCTTGTAAGGTGAGCTAGCGTTTGTTTTCCAGTCCTAAATGGAGTTGAATCACATGCAGTTTCCGTTCCTGTGAGCAAGAGTTGTTTTCTGGTAAGGAAAGTCACTATTGCGCTCCCATTGCCATACACAGTGCAAATAGCACTCGCGTCTGTTCCCAGCAAGTACAGTGTATTGGACTGAAGAGGATCTACTGTTCTTGTCAGTTTCCTAAGCAGAATTGAACAAGATATGGCCCGTGTGTGTAGGAAGCACAGTTCTTTTGTTCTGAGCAATCTCACTGTTCTAGGAAACACAGTGGAGTAGAAGAGTGCTCTTTTCTCAAAAGCAGAGTGTGTTTCTTGTAAGGCGAGCTAGCGTTTGTTTCCCAGTCCTAAATGGAGTTGAATCAAATGCAGTTTCTGGTCCTACGAGCAAGAGTTGTTTTCTCATAAGAAGAGTCACTATTGTGCTCCCTTTGCCATACACAGTGCAAATAGCCCTCGCGTCTGTTCCCAGCAAGTACAGTGTATTGGACTGAAGAAGAGCTACTGTTCTTGTCAGTTTCCTAAGCAGAATTGAACTAGATATGGCCCGTGTGTGTAGGAAGCACAGTTGTTTTGTTCTGAGCAAGCTCACTGTTTGGACGCCATAGGAAACACAGTAGAGTAGAAGAGTGCTCTTTTCTCAAAAGCAGAGTGTGTTTCTTGTAAGGCGAGCTAGCGTTTGTTTCCCAGTCCTAAATGGAGTTGAATCAAATGCAGTTTCTGGTCCTACGAGCAAGGGTTGTCTTCTGTTAAGAAGAGTTACTATTGCGGTCCCATTGCCATACATAGTGCAAATAGCACTGGCGTCTGTACCCAGCATGTACAGCGTATTCGACTGAAGAGGATCTACTGTTCTTTTCAGTTTCCTAAGCAGAGTTGAACTAGATATGGCCCGTGTGTGTAGGAAGCACAGTTCTTTTGTTCTGAGCAAGCTCACTGTTCGGGCCCCATAGGAAACACAGTAGAGGAGAAGAGTGCTCTTTTCTCAAAAGCAGAGTGTGTTTCTTGTAAGGCAAGCTAGCGTTGGTTTCCCAGTCCTAAATGGAGTTGAATCAAATGCAGTTTTTGGTCCTACGAGCAAGAGTTGTTTTCTGGTAAGAAGAGTGACTATTGCACTCCCTTTGCCATACATAGTGCAAATATCCCTCTCGTCTGTTCCCAGCAAGTACAGTGTATTGGACTGAAGAGGAGCTACTGTTCTTGTCAGTTTCCTAAGCAGAGTTGAACTAGATATGGCCCGTGTGTGTAGGAAGCACAGTTCTTTTTTTCTCAGCAAGCTCACTGTTCGGACCCCATAGAAAACACAGTAGAGTAGAAGAGTGCTCTTTTCTCAAAAGCAGAGTGTGTTTCTTGTAAGACTAGCTAGCGTCTGTTTGCCAGTCATAAATGGAGTTGAATCAAAAGCAGTTTTTGGTCCTACGAGCAAGAGTTGTTTTCTGGTAAGAAGAGTCACTATTGCGCTCCCATTGCTATACATAGTACAAATAACACTCGCGTCTGTTTCCACCAAGTACAGTGTATTGGTCTGAAGAGGAGCTACTGTTCATGTCAGTTTCCTAAGCAAAGTTGAACTAGATAAGGCCCGTGTGTGTAGGAAGCACAGTTCTTTGTTCTGAGCAAGCTCACTGTTCGAACCCCAAAGGAAACACAGTAGAGAGAAGAGTGCTCTTTTCTCAAAAGCATAGTGTGTTTCTTGTAAGGCGAGCTACCGTTTTTTTCCCAGTCCTAAATGGAGTTGAATCAAATGCAGTTTTTGGTCCTACGAGCAAGAGTTGTTTTCTGGTAAGAAGAGTCACTATTGCGCTCCCATTGCCATACACAGTGCAAATAGCACTCGCGTCTGTTCCCAGCATGTACAGTGTATTGGACTGAAGAGGATCTACTGTTCTTGTCAGCTTCCTAAGCAGAATTGAACTAGATATGGCCCCTGTGTGTAGGAAGCACAGTTCTTTTGTTCTGAGCAAGCTCACTGTTCTAGCACTATAGGAAACACAGTAGAGTAGAAGAGTGCTCTTTTCTCAATAGCAGAGTGTGTTTCTTGTAAGGCAAGCTAGCGTTTGTTTCCCAGTCCTAAATGGAGTTGAATCACATGCAGTTTCTGGTCCTAAGAGCAAGAGTTTTTTCTGGTAATAAGAGTCACTATTGCGCTCCCATTGTCATACACAGGGCAAATAGCACTGGCCTCTGTTCTCAGCATGTACAGTGTATTGGACTGAAGAGGATCTACTGTTCTTGTCAGGTTCCTAAGCAGAGTTGAACTAGATATGGCCCATGTGTGTAGGAAGCACAGTTCTTTTGTACTCAGCAAGCTCATTGTTCTGGCCCTATAGGAAACACAGTAGAGTAGAAGAGTGCTCTTTCCTCAAAAGCAGAGTGTGTTTCTTGTAAGGCGAGCTAGCGTTTGTTTCCCAGTCCTAAATGGAGTTGAACCAGATGCAGTTTCGGTTCCTAAGAGCAAGAGTTGTTTTCTGGTAAGGAAAGTCACTATTGTGCTCCCATTGCCATACACAGTGCAAATAGCCCTCGTGTCTCTTCCCAGCAAGTACAGTGTATGGGACTGAAGAGGAGCTACTGTTCTTGTCAGTTTCCTAAGCAGAATTGAACTAGATATGGCCCATGTGTGTAGGAAGCACAGTTCTTTTGTTCTGAGCAAGCTCACTGTTGGACACCACAGGAAACACAGTAGAGTAGAAGAGTGCTCTTTTCTCAAAAGCAGAGTGTGTTTCTTGTAAGGCGAGCTACCGTTTGTTGCCCAGTCCTAAATGGAGTTGAATCACATGCAGTTTCTGGTCCTACGAGCAAGAGTTGTTTTCTGGTAAGGAAAGTCACTATTGCGCTCCCATTGCCATACACAGTACAAATAGCACTGGCGTCTGTACACAGCATGTACAGTGTATTGGACTGAAGAGGATCTACTGTTCTTGTCAGTTTCCTAAGCAGAATTGAACAAGATATGGCCGTGTGTGTAGGAAGCACAGTTCTTTTGTTCTGAGCAAGCTCACATTTTGAACCCCATAGGAAACACAGTAGAGTAGAAGAGTGCATTTTCTCAAAAGCAGAGTGTGTTGCTTGTAAGGCGAGATAGCGTTTGTTTACAAGTCCTAAATGGAGTTGAAATACACATGCAGTTTCTGGTACTACGAGCAAGAGTTGTTTTCTCGTAAGAAGAGTCACTATTGCGCTCCCTTTGCCATACACAGTGCAAATAGCCCTCGCGTCTCTTCCCAGCAAGTACAGTGTATTGGACTGAAGAAGAGCTACTGTTCTTGTCAGTTTCCTAAGCAGAATTGAACTAGGTATGGCCCGTGTGTGTAGGAAGCACAGTACTTTTGTGCTGAGCAACCTCACTGTTGGACCCCATAGGAAACACAGTAGAGTAGAAGAGTGCTCTTTTCTAAAAAGCAGAGTGTGTTTCTTGTAAGGCGAGCTAGCGTTTGTTTCCCAATCCTAAATGGAGTTGAATCACATGCAGTTTCTGGTCCTAGGAGCAAGAGTTGTTTTCTCATAAGAAGAGTCACTATTGCACTCCCTTTGCCATACACAGTGCAAATAGCGCTCGCGTCTGTTCCCAGCAAGTACAGTGTATTGGACTGAAGAGGAGCTACTGTTCTTGTCAGTTTCCTAAGCAGAATTGAAGTAGATATGGCCTGTGTGTGTAGGAAGCACAGTTGTTTTGTTCTGAGCAAGCTCACTGTTTGGACCCCATAGGAAACACAGTAGAGTAGAAGAGTGCTCTTTTCTCAAAAGCAGAGTGTGTTTCTTGTAAGGCGAGCTAGCGTTTGTTTCCCAGTCCTAAATGTAGTTGAATCAAATGCAGTTTCTGGTCCTACGAGCAAGGGTTGTCTTCTGGTAAGAAGAGTTACTATTGCGGTCCCATTGCCATACACAGTGCAAATAGCACTGGCGTCTGTACCCAGCATGTACAGCGTATTGGACTGAAGAGGATCTACTGTTCTTTTCAGTTTCCTAAGCAGAGTTGAACTAGATTTGGCCCGTGTGTGTAGGAAGCACAGTTCTTTTGTTCTGAGCAAGCTCACTGTTCGGACCCCATAGGAAACACAGTAGAGTAGAAGAGTGCTCTTTTCTCAAAAGCAGAGTGTGTTTCTTGTAAGACGAGCTAGCGTTGGTTTCCCAGTCCTAAATGGAGTTGAATCAAATGCAGTTTTTGGTCCTACGAGCAAGAGTTGTTTTCTGGTAAGAAGAGTGACTATTGCACTCCCTTTGCCATACATAGTGCAAATATCCCTCTCGTCTGTTCCCAGCAAGTACAGTGTATTGGACTGAAGAGGAGCTACTGTTCTTGTCAGTTTCCTAAGCAGAGTTGAACTAGATATGGCCCGTGTGTGTAGGAAGCACAGTTCTTTTGTTCTGAGCAAGCTCACTGTTTGGACCCCATAGGAAACACAGTAGAGTAGAAGAGTGCTCTTTTCTAAAAAGCAGAGTGTGTTTCTTGTAAGGCGAGCTAGCGTTTGTTTCCCAGTTCTAAATGGAGTTAAATCACATGCAGTTTTTGGTCCTACCAGCAAGAGTTGTTTTCTGGTAAGGAAAGTCCCTATTGCGCTCCCATTGCCATACACAGTGCAAATAGCACTCGCGTCTGTTCCCAGCAAGTACAGTGTATTGGACTGAAGAGGAGCTACTGTTCTTTTCAGTTTCCTAAGCAGAATTGAACTAGGTATGGCCCGTGTGTGTAGGAAGCACAGTACTTTTGTTCTGAGCAAGCTCACTGTTGGACCACATAGGAAACACAGTAGAGTAGAAGAGTACTCTTTTCTCAAAAGCAGAGAGTGTTTCTTGTAAGGCGAGCTAGCGTTTGTTTCCCAGTCCTAAATGGAGTTGAATCACATGCAGTTTTTGGTCCTACGAGCAAGAGTTTTTTTCTGGTAATAAGAGTCACTATAGCACTCCCATTGTCATACACAGGGCAAATAGCACTGGCCTATGTTCTCAGCATGTACAGTGTATTGGACTGAAGAGGATCTACTGTTCTTGTCAGTTTCCTAAGCAGAGTTGAACTAGATATGGCCCATGTGTGTAGGAAGCACAGTTCTTTTGTACTCAGCAAGCTCACTGTTCTGGCCCTGTAGGAAACACAGTAGAGTAGAAGAGTGCTCTTTCCTCAAAAGCAGAGTGTGTTTCTTGTAAGGCGAGCTAGCGTTTGTTTCCCAGTCCTAAATGGAGGTGAATCACATGCAGTTTCTGGTCATACGAGCAAGAGTTGTTTTCTGGTAAGAAGAGTCACTATTGTGCTCCCATTGTCACACACAGGGCAAATAGCACTGGAGTCTGTTCCTAGCATGTACAGTCTATTGGACTGAAGAGGTTCTACTGTTCTTGTCAGTTTCCTAAGCAGAATTGAACAAGATATGGCCCGTGTTTGTAGGAAGCACAGTTCTTTTGTTCTGAGCAAGCTCACATTTCGAACCCCTTAGGAAACACAGTAGAGTAGAAGAGTGCATTTTTCTCAAAAGCAGAGTGTGTTTCTTGTAAGGCGAGATAGCGTTTGTTTCCCAGTCCTAAATGGAGTTGAAATACACATGCAGTTTCTGGTCCTACGAGCAAGAGTTGTTTTCTCGTAAGAAGAGTCACTATTGTGCTCCCTTTGCCATACACAGTGCAAATAGCCCTCGCGTCTCTTCCCAGCAAGTACAGTGTATTGGACTGAAGAGGAGCTACTGTTCTTGTCAGTTTCCTAAGGAGAATTGAACTAGGTATGGCCCGTGTGAGTAGGAAGCACAGTACATTTGTTCTGAGCAAGCTCACTGTTGGACCCCTAGGAAACACAGTAGAGTGGAAGAGTGCTCTTTTCTCAAAAGCAGAGTGTGTTTCTTGTAAGGCGAGCTAGCGTTTGTTTTCCAGTCCTAAATGGAGTTGAATCACATGCAGTTTCTGGTCCTACGAGCAAGAGTTGTTTTCTGGTAAGAAGAGTCACTATTGCGCTCCCATTGCCATACACAGTGCAAATAGCACTGGCGTCTGTACCCAGCATGTACAGCATATTCGACTGAAGAGGATCTACTGTTCTTTTCAGTTTCCTAAGCATAGTTGAACTAGATATGGCCCGTGTGTGTAGGAAGCACAGTTCTTTTGTTCTGAGCAAGCTCACTGTTCGGACCCCATAGGAAACACAGTAGAGTAGAAGAGTGCTCTTTTCTCAAAAGCAGAGTGTGTTTCTTGTAAGGCGAGGTAGCGTTTGTTTCCCAGTCCTAAATGGAGTTGAATCAAATGCAGTTTTTGGTCCTGCGAGCAAGAGTTGTTTTCTGGTAAGAAGAGTGACTATTGAGCTCCCTTTGCCATACATAGTGCAAATAGCCCTCTCGTCTGTTCCCAGCAAGTACAGTGTATTGGACTGAAGAGGAGCTACTATTCTTGTCAGTTTCCTAAGCCGAGTTGAACTAGATATGGCCCGTGTGTGTAGGAAGCACAGTTCTTTTGTTCTCAGCAAGCTCACTGTTCGGACCCCATAGAAAACACAGTAGAGTAGAAGAGTGCTCTTTTCTCAAAAGCAGAGTGTGTTTCTTGTAAGGCGAGCTAGCGTTTGTTTCCCAATCCTAAATGGAGTTGAATCACATGCAGTTTCTGGTCCTACGAGCAAGAGTTGTTTTCTGGTAAGAAGAGTCACTATTGCGCTCCCATTGCCATACACAGTGCAAATAGCACTGGCGTCTGTACCCAGCATGTACAGTGTATTGGACTTTAGAGTTTCTACTGTTCTTGTCAGTTTCCTAAGCAGAATTGAACTAGATATGGCTCGTGAGGTTAGGAAGCACAGTTCTTTTGTTCTGATCAATCTCACATTTCGAAACCCATAGGAAAAACAGTAGAGTAGAAGAGTGCATTTTTCTCAAAAGCAGAGTGTGTTTCTTGTAAGGCGAGATAGCGTTTGTTTCCCAGTCCTAAATGGAGTTGAAATACACATGCAGTTTCTGGTCCTACGAGCAAGAGTTGTTTTCTCGTAAGAAGAGTCACTATTGCGCTCCCTTTGCCATACACAGTGCAAATAGTCCTCGCGTATCTTCCCAGCAAGTACAGTGTATTGGACTGAAGAAGAGATACTGTTCTTTTCCGTTTCCTAAGCAGAGTTGAACTAGATATGGCCCGTGTGTGTAGGAAGCACAGTTCTTTTGTTCTGAGCAAGCTCACTGTTCGGGCCCCATAGGAAACACAGTAGAGTAGAAGAGTGCTCTTTTCTCAAAAGCAGAGTGTGTTTCTTGTAAGGTGAGCTAGCGTTGGTTTCCCAGTCCTAAATGGAGTTGAATCAAATGCAGTTTTTGGTCCTACGAGCAAGAGTTGTTTTCTGGTAAGAAGAGTGACTATTGCACTCCCTTTGCCATACATAGTGCAAATATCCCTCTCGTTTGTTCCCAGCAAGTACAGTGTATTGGACTGAAGAGGAGATACTGTTCTTGTCAGTTTCCTAAGCAGAGTTGAACTAGATATGGCCCGTGTGTGTAGGAAGCACAGTTCTTTTGTTCTCAGCAAGCTCACTGTTCAGACCCCATAGAAAACACAGTAGAGTAGAAGAGTGCTCTTTTCTCAAAAGCAGAGTGTGTTTCTTGTAAGACTAGCTAGCGTCTGTTTGCCAGTCATAAATGGAGTTGAATCAAATGCAGTTTTTGGTCCTACGAGCAAGAGTTGTTTTCTGGTAAGAAGAGTCACTATTGCGCTCCCATTGCTATACATAGTACAAATAACACTCGCGTCTGTTTCCACCAAGTACAGTGTATTGGTCTGAAGAGGAGCTACTGTTCATGTCAGTTTCCTAAGCAAAGTTGAACTAGATAAGGCCCGTGTGTGTAGGAAGCACAGTTCTTTTGTTCTGAGCAAGCTCACTGTTCGAACCCCATAGGAAACACAGTAGAGAGAAGAGTGCTCTTTTCTCAAAAGCATAGTGTGTTTCTTGTAAGGCGAGCTACCGTTTTTTTCCCAGTCCTAAATGGAGTTGAATCAAATGCAGTTTTTGGTCCTACGAGCAAGAGTTGTTTTCTGGTAAGAAGAGTCACTATTGCGCTCCCATTGCCATACACAGTGCAAATAGCATTCGCGTCTGTACCCAGCATGTACAGTGTATTGGACTGAAGAGGATCTACTGTTCTTGTCAGCTTCCTAAGCAGAATTGAACTAGATATGGCCCCTGTGTGTAGGAAGCACAGTTCTTTTGTTCTGAGCAAGCTCACTGTTCTAGCACTATAGGAAACACAGTAGAGTAGAAGAGTGCTCTTTTCTCAAAAGCAGAGTGTGTTTCTTGTAAGGTGAGCTAGCGTTTGTTTCCCAGTCCTAAATGGAGTTGAATCACATGCAGTTTCTGGTCCTACGAGCAAGAGTTTTTTCTGGAAATAAGAGTCACTATTGCGCTCCCATTGTCATACACAGGGCAAATAGCACTGGCCTCTGTTCTCAGCATGTACAGTGTATTGGAATGAAGAGGATCTACTGTTCTTGTCAGGTACCTAAGCGAGTTGAACTAGATATGGCCCATGTGTGTAGGAAGCACAGTACTTTTGTACTCAGCAAGCTCACTGTTCTGGCCCTATAGGAAACACAGTAGAGTAGAAGAGTGCTCTTTCCTCAAAAGCAGAGTGTGTTTCTTGTAAGGCGAGCTAGCGTTTGTTTCCCAGTACTAAATGGAGTTGAATCACATGCAGTTTCGGTTCCTACGAGCAAGAGTTGTTTTCTGGTAAGGAAAGTCACTATTGTGCTCCCATTGCCATACACAGTGCAAATAGCCCTCGTGTCTCTTCCCAGCAAGTACAGTGTAATGGACTGAAGAGGAGCTACTGTTCTTTTCAGTTTCCTAAGCAGAATTGAACTAGATATGGCCCGTGTGTGTAGGAAGCACAGTTCTTTTGTTCTGAGCAAGCTCACTGTTGGACCCCACAGGGAACACAGTAGAGTAGAAGAGTGCTCTTTTCTCAAAAGCAGAGTGTGTTTCTTGTAAGGCGAGCTACCGTTTGTTTCCCAGTCCTAAATGGAGTTGAATCAAATGCAGTTTCTGGTCCTACGAGCAAGAGTTGTTTTCTCGTAAGAAGAGTCACTATTGCGCTCCCTTTGCCATACACAGTGCAAATAGCCCTCGCGTCTGTTCCCAGCAAGTACAGTGTATTGGACTGAAGAAGAGCTACTGTTCTTGTCAGTTTCCTAAGCAGAATTGAACTAGATATGGCCCGTGTGTGTAGGAAGCACAGTTGTTTTGTTCTGAGCAAGCTCACTGTTTGGACCCCATAGGAAACACAGTAGAGTAGAAGAGTGCTCTTTTCTCAAAAGCAGAGTGTGTTTCTTGTAAGGCGAGCTAGCATTTGTTTCCCAGTCCTAAATGGAGTTGAATCAAATGCAGTTTCTGGTCCTACGAGCAAGGGTTGTCTTCTGTTAAGAAGAGTTACTATTGCGGTCCCATTGCCATACACAGTGCAAATAGCACTGGCGTCTGTACCCAGCATGTACAGCGTATTCGACTGAAGAGGATCTACTGTTCTTTTCAGTTTCCTAAGCAGAGTTGAACTAGATATGGCCCGTGTGTGTAGGAAGCACAGTTCTTTTGTTCTGAGCAAGCTCACTGTTCGGGCCCCATAGGAAACACAGTAGAGGAGAAGAGTGCTCTTTTCTCAAAAGCAGAGTGTGTTTCTTGTAAGGCAAGCTAGCGTTGGTTTCCCAGTCCTAAATGGAGTTGAATCAAATGCAGTTTTTGGTCCTACGAGCAAGAGTTGTTTTCTGGTAAGAAGAGTGACTATTGCACTCCCTTTGCCATACATAGTGCAAATATCCCTCTCGTCTGTTCCCAGCAAGTACAGTGTATTGGACTGAAGAGGAGCTACTGTTCTTGTCAGTTTCCTAAGCAGAGTTGAACTAGATATGGCCCGTGTGTGTAGGAAGCACAGTTCTTTTTTTCTCAGCAAGCTCACTGTTCGGACCCCATAGAAAACACAGTAGAGTAGAAGAGTGCTCTTTTCTCAAAAGCAGAGTGTGTTTCTTGTAAGACTAGCTAGCGTCTGTTTGCCAGTCATAAATGGAGTTGAATCAAAAGCAGTTTTTGGTCCTACGAGCAAGAGTTGTTTTCTGGTAAGAAGAGTCACTATTGCGCTCCCATTGCTATACATAGTACAAATAACACTCGCGTCTGTTTCCACCAAGTACAGTGTATTGGTCTGAAGAGGAGCTACTGTTCATGTCAGTTTCCTAAGCAAAGTTGAACTAGATAAGGCCCGTGTGTGTAGGAAGCACAGTTCTTTGTTCTGAGCAAGCTCACTGTTCGAACCCCAAAGGAAACACAGTAGAGAGAAGAGTGCTCTTTTCTCAAAAGCATAGTGTGTTTCTTGTAAGGCGAGCTACCGTTTTTTTCCCAGTCCTAAATGGAGTTGAATCAAATGCAGTTTTTGGTCCTACGAGCAAGAGTTGTTTTCTGGTAAGAAGAGTCACTATTGCGCTCCCATTGCCATACACAGTGCAAATAGCACTCGCGTCTGTTCCCAGCATGTACAGTGTATTGGACTGAAGAGGATCTACTGTTCTTGTCAGCTTCCTAAGCAGAATTGAACTAGATATGGCCCCTGTGTGTAGGAAGCACAGTTCTTTTGTTCTGAGCAAGCTCACTGTTCTAGCACTATAGGAAACACAGTAGAGTAGAAGAGTGCTCTTTTCTCAATAGCAGAGTGTGTTTCTTGTAAGGCAAGCTAGCGTTTGTTTCCCAGTCCTAAATGGAGTTGAATCACATGCAGTTTCTGGTCCTACGAGCAAGAGTTTTTTCTGGTAATAAGAGTCACTATTGCGCTCCCATTGTCATACACAGGGCAAATAGCACTGGCCTCTGTTCTCAGCATGTACAGTGTATTGGACTGAAGAGGATCTACTGTTCTTGTCAGGTTCCTAAGCAGAGTTGAACTAGATATGGCCCATGTGTGTAGGAAGCACAGTTCTTTTGTACTCAGCAAGCTCATTGTTCTGGCCCTATAGGAAACACAGTAGAGGAGAAGAGTGCTCTTTCCTCAAAAGCAGAGTGTGTTTCTTGTAAGGCGAGCTAGCGTTTGTTTCCCAGTCCTAAATGGAGTTGAACCAGATGCAGTTTCGGTTCCTAAGAGCAAGAGTTGTTTTCTGGTAAGGAAAGTCACTATTGTGCTCCCATTGCCATACACAGTGCAAATAGCCCTCGTGTCTCTTCCCAGCAAGTACAGTGTATTGGACTGAAGAGGAGCTACTGTTCTTGTCAGTTTCCTAAGCAGAATTGAACTAGATATGGCCCATGTGTGTAGGAAGCACAGTTCTTTTGTTCTGAGCAAGCTCACTGTTGGACACCACAGGAAACACAGTAGAGTAGAAGAGTGCTCTTTTCTCAAAAGCATAGTGTGTTTCTTGTAAGGCGAGCTACCGTTTGTTGCCCAGTCCTAAATGGAGTTGAATCACATGCAGTTTCTGGTCCTACGAGCAAGAGTTGTTTTCTGGTAAGGAAAGTCACTATTGCGCTCCCATTGCCATACACAGTACAAATAGCACTGGCGTCTGTACACAGCATGTACAGTGTATTGGACTGAAGAGGATCTACTGTTCTTGTCAGGTTCCTAAGCAGAGTTGAACTAGATATGGCCCATGTGTGTAGGAAGCACAGTTCTTTTGTACTCAGCAAGCTCACGGTTCTGGCCCTATAGGAAACACAGTAGAGTAGAAGAGTGCTCTTTCCTCAAAAGCAGAGTGTGTTTCTTGTAAGGCGAGCTAGCGTTTGTTTCCCAGTCCTAAATGGAGTTGAATCAAATGCAGTTTCTGGTCCTACGAGCAAGAGTTGTTTTCTCGTAAGAAGAGTCACTATTGCGCTCCCTTTGCCATACACAGTGCAAATAGCCCTCGCGTCTGTTCCCAGCAAGTACAGTGTATTGGACTGAAGAAGAGCTACTGTTCTTGTCAGTTTCCTAAGCAGAATTGAACTAGATATGGCCCGTGTGTGTAGGAAGCACAGTTGTTTTGTTCTGAGCAAGCTCACTGTTTGGACCCCATAGGAAACACAGTAGAGTAGAAGAGTGCTCTTTTCTCAAAAGCAGAGTGTGTTTCTTGTAAGGCGAGCTAGCATTTGTTTCCCAGTCCTAAATGGAGTTGAATCAAATGCAGTTTCTGGTCCTACGAGCAAGGGTTGTCTTCTGTTAAGAAGAGTTACTATTGCGGTCCCATTGCCATACACAGTGCAAATAGCACTGGCGTCTGTACCCAGCATGTACAGCGTATTCGACTGAAGAGGATCTACTGTTCTTTTCAGTTTCCTAAGCAGAGTTGAACTAGATATGGCCCGTGTGTGTAGGAAGCACAGTTCTTTTGTTCTGAGCAAGCTCACTGTTCGGGCCCCATAGGAAACACAGTAGAGGAGAAGAGTGCTCTTTTCTCAAAAGCAGAGTGTGTTTCTTGTAAGGCAAGCTAGCGTTGGTTTCCCAGTCCTAAATGGAGTTGAATCAAATGCAGTTTTTGGTCCTACGAGCAAGAGTTGTTTTCTGGTAAGAAGAGTGACTATTGCACTCCCTTTGCCATACATAGTGCAAATATCCCTCTCGTCTGTTCCCAGCAAGTACAGTGTATTGGACTGAAGAGGAGCTACTGTTCTTGTCAGTTTCCTAAGCAGAGTTGAACTAGATATGGCCCGTGTGTGTAGGAAGCACAGTTCTTTTTTTCTCAGCAAGCTCACTGTTCGGACCCCATAGAAAACACAGTAGAGTAGAAGAGTGCTCTTTTCTCAAAAGCAGAGTGTGTTTCTTGTAAGACTAGCTAGCGTCTGTTTGCCAGTCATAAATGGAGTTGAATCAAAAGCAGTTTTTGGTCCTACGAGCAAGAGTTGTTTTCTGGTAAGAAGAGTCACTATTGCGCTCCCATTGCTATACATAGTACAAATAACACTCGCGTCTGTTTCCACCAAGTACAGTGTATTGGTCTGAAGAGGAGCTACTGTTCATGTCAGTTTCCTAAGCAAAGTTGAACTAGATAAGGCCCGTGTGTGTAGGAAGCACAGTTCTTTGTTCTGAGCAAGCTCACTGTTCGAACCCCAAAGGAAACACAGTAGAGAGAAGAGTGCTCTTTTCTCAAAAGCATAGTGTGTTTCTTGTAAGGCGAGCTACCGTTTTTTTCCCAGTCCTAAATGGAGTTGAATCAAATGCAGTTTTTGGTCCTACGAGCAAGAGTTGTTTTCTGGTAAGAAGAGTCACTATTGCGCTCCCATTGCCATACACAGTGCAAATAGCACTCGCGTCTGTTCCCAGCATGTACAGTGTATTGGACTGAAGAGGATCTACTGTTCTTGTCAGCTTCCTAAGCAGAATTGAACTAGATATGGCCCCTGTGTGTAGGAAGCACAGTTCTTTTGTTCTGAGCAAGCTCACTGTTCTAGCACTATAGGAAACACAGTAGAGTAGAAGAGTGCTCTTTTCTCAATAGCAGAGTGTGTTTCTTGTAAGGCAAGCTAGCGTTTGTTTCCCAGTCCTAAATGGAGTTGAATCACATGCAGTTTCTGGTCCTACGAGCAAGAGTTTTTTCTGGTAATAAGAGTCACTATTGCGCTCCCATTGTCATACACAGGGCAAATAGCACTGGCCTCTGTTCTCAGCATGTACAGTGTATTGGACTGAAGAGGATCTACTGTTCTTGTCAGGTTCCTAAGCAGAGTTGAACTAGATATGGCCCATGTGTGTAGGAAGCACAGTTCTTTTGTACTCAGCAAGCTCATTGTTCTGGCCCTATAGGAAACACAGTAGAGGAGAAGAGTGCTCTTTCCTCAAAAGCAGAGTGTGTTTCTTGTAAGGCGAGCTAGCGTTTGTTTCCCAGTCCTAAATGGAGTTGAACCAGATGCAGTTTCGGTTCCTAAGAGCAAGAGTTGTTTTCTGGTAAGGAAAGTCACTATTGTGCTCCCATTGCCATACACAGTGCAAATAGCCCTCGTGTCTCTTCCCAGCAAGTACAGTGTATTGGACTGAAGAGGAGCTACTGTTCTTGTCAGTTTCCTAAGCAGAATTGAACTAGATATGGCCCATGTGTGTAGGAAGCACAGTTCTTTTGTTCTGAGCAAGCTCACTGTTGGACACCACAGGAAACACAGTAGAGTAGAAGAGTGCTCTTTTCTCAAAAGCATAGTGTGTTTCTTGTAAGGCGAGCTACCGTTTGTTGCCCAGTCCTAAATGGAGTTGAATCACATGCAGTTTCTGGTCCTACGAGCAAGAGTTGTTTTCTGGTAAGGAAAGTCACTATTGCGCTCCCATTGCCATACACAGTACAAATAGCACTGGCGTCTGTACACAGCATGTACAGTGTATTGGACTGAAGAGGATCTACTGTTCTTGTCAGGTTCCTAAGCAGAGTTGAACTAGATATGGCCCATGTGTGTAGGAAGCACAGTTCTTTTGTACTCAGCAAGCTCACGGTTCTGGCCCTATAGGAAACACAGTAGAGTAGAAGAGTGCTCTTTCCTCAAAAGCAGAGTGTGTTTCTTGTAAGGTGAGCTAGCGTTTGTTTGCCAGTCATAAATGGAGTTGAATCAAATGCAGTTTTTGGTCCTACGAGCAAGAGTTCTTTTCTGGTAAGAAGAGTCACTATTGTGCTCCCATTGTCACACACAGGACAAATAGCACTGGCGTCTGTTCCTAGCATGTACAGTCTATTGGACTGAAGAGGTTCTACTGTTCTTGTCAGTTTCCTATGCAGAATTGAACAAGATATGGCCGTGTATGTAGGAAGCACAGTTCTTTTGTTCTGAGCAAGCTCACATTTTGAACCCCATAGGAAACACAGTAGAGTAGAAGAGTGCATTTTCTCAAAAGCAGAGTGTGTTGCTTGTAAGGCGAGATAGCGTTTGTTTCCAAGTCCTAAATGGAGTTGAAATACACATGCAGTTTCTGGTACTACGAGCAAGAGTTGTTTTCTCGTAAGAAGAGTCACTATTGCGCTCCCTTTGCCATACACAGTGCAAATAGCCCTCGCGTCTCTTCCCAGCAAGTACAGTGTATTGGACTGAAGAAGAGCTACTGTTCTTGTCAGTTTCCTAAGCAGAATTGAACTAGGTATGGCCCGTGTGTGTAGGAAGCACAGTACTTTTGTGCTGAGCAACCTCACTGTTGGACCCCATAGGAAACACAGTAGAGTAGAAGAGTGCTCTTTTCTCAAACGCAGAGTGTGTTTCTTGTAAGGCGAGCTAGCGTTTGTTTCCCAATCCTAAATGGAGTTGAATCACATTCAGTTTCTGGTCCTACGAGCAAGAGTTGTTTTCACGTAAGAAGAGTCACTATTGCACTCCCTTTGCCATACACAGTGCAAATAGCGCTCACGTCTGTTCCCAGCAAGTACAGTGTATTGGACTGAAGAGGAGCTACTGTTCTTGTCAGTTTCCTAAGCAGAATTGAAGTAGATATGGCCTGTGTGTGTAGGAAGCACAGTTGTTTTGTTCTGAGCAAGCTCACTGTTTGGACCCCATAGGAAACATAGTAGAGTAGAAGAGTGCTCTTTTCTCAAAAGCAGAGTGTGATTCTTGTAAGGCGAGCTAGCATTTGTTTCCCAGTCCTAAATGGAGTTGAATCAAATGCAGTTTCTGGTCCTACGAGCAAGGGTTGTCTTCTGGTAAGAAGAGTTACTATTGCGGTCCCATTGCCATACACAGTGCAAATAGCACTGGCGTCTGTACCCAGCATTTACAGCGTATTGGACTGAAGAGGATCTACTGTTCTTTTCAGTTTCCTAAGCAGAGTTGAACTAGATTTGGCCCGTGTGTGTAGGAAGCACAGTTCTTTTGTTCTGAGCAAGCTCACTGTTCGGACCCCATAGGAAACACAGTAGAGTAGAAGAGTGCTCTTTTCTCAAAAGCAGAGTGTGTTTCTTGTAAGACGAGCTAGCGTTGGTTTCCCAGTCCTAAATGGAGTTGAATCAAATGCAGTTTTTGGTCCTACGAGCAAGAGTTGTTTTCTGGTAAGAAGAGTGACTATTGCACTCCCTTTGCCATACATAGTGCAAATATCCCTCTCGTCTGTTCCCAGCAATTACAGTGTATTGGACTGAAGAGGAGCTACTGTTCTTGTCAGTTTCCTAAGCAGAGTTGAACTAGATATGGCCCGTGTGTGTAGGAAGCACAGTTCTTTTGTTCTGAGCAAGCTCACTGTTTGGACCCCATAGGAAACACAGTAGAGTAGAAGAGTGCTCTTTTCTAAAAAGCAGAGTGTGTTTCTTGTAAGGCGAGCTAGCGTTTGTTTCCCAGTTCTAAATGGAGTTAAATCACATGCAGTTTTTGGTCCTACCAGCAAGAGTTGTTTTCTGGTAAGGAAAGTCACTATTGCGCTCCCATTGCCATACACAGTGCAAATAGCACTCGCGTCTGTTCCCAGCAAGTACAGTGTATTGGACTGAAGAGGAGCTACTGTTCTTTTCAGTTTCCTAAGCAGAGTTGAACTAGGTATGGCCCGTGTGTGTAGGAAGCACAGTACTTTTGTTCTGAGCAAGCTCACTGTTGGACCACATAGGAAACACAGTAGAGTAGAAGAGTGCTCTTTTCTCAAAAGCAGAGAGTGTTTCTTGTAAGGCGAGCTAGCGTTTGTTTCCCAGTCCTAAATGGAGTTGAATCACATGCAGTTTCTGGTCCTACGAGCAAGAGTTTTTTCTGGTAATAAGAGTCACTATAGCACTCCCATTGTCATACACAGGGCAAATAGCACTGGCCTATGTTCTCAGCATGTACAGTGTATTGGACTGAAGAGGATCTACTGTTCTTGTCAGTTTCCTAAGCAGAGTTGAACTAGATATGGCCCATGTGTGTAGGAAGCACAGTTCTTTTGTACTCAGCAAGCTCACTGTTCTGGACCTGTAGGAAACACAGTAGAGTAGAAGAGTGCTCTTTCCTCAAAAGCAGAGTGTGTTTCTTGTAAGGCGAGCTAGCGTTTGTTTCCCAGTCCTAAATGGAGTTGAATCACATGCAGTTTCTGGTCATACGAGCAAGAGTTGTTTTCTGGTAAGAAGAGTCACTATTGTGCTCCCATTGTCACACACAGGGCAAATACCACTGGAGTCTGTTCCTAGCATGTACAGTCTATTGGACTGAAGAGGTTCTACTGTTCTTGTCAGTTTCCTAAGCAGAATTGAACAAGATATGGCCCGTGTTTGTAGGAAGCACAGTTCTTTTGTTCTGAGCAAGCTCACATTTCGAACCCCTTAGGAAACACAGTAGAGTAGAAGAGTGCATTTTTCTCAAAAGCAGAGTGTGTTTCTTGTAAGGCGAGATAGCGTTTGTTTCCCAGTCCTAAATGGAGTTGAAATACACATGCAGTTTCTGGTCCTACGAGCAAGAGTTGTTTTCTCGTAAGAAGAGTCACTATTGTGCTCCCTTTGCCATACACAGTGCAAATAGCCCTCGCGTCTCTTCCCAGCAAGTACAGTGTATTGGACTGAAGAGGAGCTACTGTTCTTGTCAGTTTCCTAAGCAGAATTGAACTAGGTATGGCCCGTGTGAGTAGGAAGCACAGTACATTTGTTCTGAGCAAGCTCACTGTTGGACCCCTAGGAAACACAGTAGAGTGGAAGAGTGCTCTTTTCTCAAAAGCAGAGTGTGTTTCTTGTAAGGCGAGCTAGCGTTTGTTTTCCAGTCCTAAATGGAGTTGAATCACATGCAGTTTCTGGTCCTACGAGCAAGAGTTGTTTTCTGGTAAGAAGAGTCACTATTGCGCTCCCATTGCCATACACAGTGCAAATAGCACTGGCGTCTGTACCCAGCATGTACAGCTTATTCGACTGAAGAGGATCTACTGTCCTTTTCAGTTTCCTAAGCATAGTTGAACTTGATATGGCCCGTGTGTGTAGGAAGCACAGTTCTTTTGTTCTGAGCAAGCTCACTGTTCGGACCCCATAGGAAACACAGTAGAGTAGAAGAGTGCTCTTTTCTCAAAAGCAGAGTGTGTTTCTTGTAAGGCGAGGTAGCGTTTGTTTCCCAGTCCTAAATGGAGTTGAATCAAATGCAGTTTTTGGTCCTGCGAGCAAGAGTTGTTTTCTGGTAAGAAGAGTGACTATTGAGCTCCCTTTGCCATACATAGTGCAAATAGCCCTCTCGTCTGTTCCCAGCAAGTACAGTGTATTGGACTGAAGAGGAGCTACTATTCTTGTCAGTTTTCTAAGCCGAGTTGAACTAGATATGGCCCGTGTGTGTAGGAAGCACAGTTCTTTTGTTCTCAGCAAGCTCACTGTTCGGACCCCATAGAAAACACAGTAGAGTAGAAGAGTGCTCTTTTCTCAAAAGCAGAGTGTGTTTCTTGTAAGGCGAGCTAGCGTTTGTTTCCCAATCCTAAATGGAGTTGAATCACATGCAGTTTCTGGTCCTACGAGCAAGAGTTGTTTTCTGGTAAGAAGAGTCACTATTGCGCTCCCATTGCCATACACAGTGCAAATAGCACTGGCGTCTGTACCCAGCATGTACAGTGTATTGGACTTTAGAGTTTCTACTGTTCTTGTCAGTTTCCTAAGCAGAATTGAACTAGATATGGCTCGTGAGGGTAGGAAGCACAGTTCTTTTGTTCTGATCAAGCTCACATTTCGAAGCCCATAGGAAAAACAGTAGAGTAGAAGAGTGCATTTTTCTCAAAAGCAGAGTGTGTTTCTTGTAAGGCGAGATAGCGTTTGTTTCCCAGTCCTAAATGGAGTTGAAATACACATGCAGTTTCTGGTCCTACGAGCAAGAGTTGTTTTCTCGTAAGAAGAGTCACTATTGCGCTCCCTTTGCCATACACAGTGCAAATAGTCCTCGCGTCTCTTCCCAGCAAGTACAGTGTATTGGACTGAAGAAGAGATACTGTTCTTGTCAGTTTCCTAAGCAGAATTGAACTAGATATGGCCCGTGTGTGTAGGAAGCACAGTTGTTTTGTTCTGAGCAAGCTCACTGTTTGGACCCCATAGGAAACACAGTAGAGTAGAAGAGTGCTCTTTTCTCAAAAGCAGAGTGTGTTTCTTGTAAGGCGAGCTAGCTTTTGTTTCCCAGTCCTAAATGGAGTTGAATCAAATGCAGTTTCTGGTCCTACGAGCAAGGGTTGTCTTCTGTTAAGAAGAGTTACTATTGCGGTCCCATTGCCATATACAGTGCAAATAGCACTGGCGTCTGTACCCAGCATGTACAGCATATTCGACTGAAGAGGATCTACTGTTCTTTTCCGTTTCCTAAGCAGAGTTGAACTAGATATGGCCCGTGTGTGTAGGAAGCACAGTTCTTTTGTTCTGAGCAAGCTCACTGTTCGGGCCCCATAGGAAACACAGTAGAGTAGAAGAGTGCTCTTTTCTCAAAAGCAGAGTGTGTTTCTTGTAAGGTGAGCTAGCGTTTGTTTCCCAGTCCTAAATGGAGTTGAATCAAATGCAGTTTTTGGTCCTACGAGCAAGAGTTGTTTTCTGGTAAGAAGAGTGACTATTGCACTCCCTTTGCCATACATAGTGCAAATATCCCTCTCGTTTGTTCCCAGCAAGTACAGTGTATTGGACTGAAGAGGAGATACTGTTCTTGTCAGTTTCCTAAGCAGAGTTGAACTAGATATGGCCCGTGTGTGTAGGAAGCACAGTTCTTTTGTTCTCAGCAAGCTCACTGTTCAGACCCCATAGAAAACACAGTAGAGTAGAAGAGTGCTCTTTTCTCAAAAGCAGAGTGTGTTTCTTGTAAGACTAGCTAGCGTCTGTTTGCCAGTCATAAATGGAGTTGAATCAAATGCAGTTTTTGGTCCTACGAGCAAGAGTTGTTTTCTGGTAAGAAGAGTCACTATTGCGCTCCCATTGCTATACATAGTACAAATAACACTCGCGTCTGTTTCCACCAAGTACAGTGTATTGGTCTGAAGAGGAGCTACTGTTCATGTCAGTTTCCTAAGCAAAGTTGAACTAGATAAGGCCCGTGTGTGTAGGAAGCACAGTTCTTTTGTTCTGAGCAAGCTCACTGTTCGAACCCCATAGGAAACACAGTAGAGAGAAGAGTGCTCTTTTCTCAAAAGCATAGTGTGTTTCTTGTAAGGCGAGCTACCGTTTTTTTCCCAGTCCTAAATGGAGTTGAATCAAATGCAGTTTTTGGTCCTACGAGCAAGAGTTGTTTTCTGGTAAGAAGAGTCACTATTGCGCTCCCATTGCCATACACAGTGCAAATAGCACTCGCGTCTGTACCCAGCATGTACAGTGTATTGGACTGAAGAGGATCTACTGTTCTTGTCAGCTTGCTAAGCAGAATTGAACTAGATATGGCCCCTGTGTGTAGGAAGCACAGTTCTTTTGTTCTGAGCAAGCTCACTGTTCTAGCACTATAGGAAACACAGTAGAGTAGAAGAGTGCTCTTTTCTCAAAAGCAGAGTGTGTTTCTTGTCAGGCGAGCTAGCGTTTGTTTCCCAGTCCTAAATGGAGTTGAATCACATGCAGTTTCTGGTCCTACGAGCAAGAGTTTTTTCTGGTAATAAGAGTCGCTATTGCGCTCCCATTGTCATACACAGGGCAAATAGCACTGGCCTCTGTTCTCAGCATGTACAGTGTATTGGAATGAAGAGGATCTACTGTTCTTGTCAGGTACCTAAGCGAGTTGAACTAGATATGGCCCATGTGTGTAGGAAGCACAGTACTTTTGTACTCAGCAAGCTCACTGTTCTGGCCCTATAGGAAACACAGTAGAGTAGAAGAGTGCTCTTTCCTCAAAAGCAGAGTGTGTTTCTTGTAAGGCGAGCTAGCGTTTGTTTCCCAGTACTAAATGGAGTTGAATCACATGCAGTTTCGGTTCCTACGAGCAAGAGTTGTTTTCTGGTAAGGAAAGTCACTATTGTGCTCCCATTGCCATACACAGTGCAAATAGCCCTCGTGTCTCTTCCCAGCAAGTACAGTGTAATAGACTGAAGAGGAGCTACTGTTCTTGTCAGTTGCCTAAGCAGAATTGAACTAGATATGGCCCGTGTGTGTAGGAAGCACAGTTCTTTTGTTCTGAGCAAGCTCACTGTTGGACCCCACAGGGAACACAGTAGAGTAGAAGAGTGCTCTTTTCTCTAAAGCAGAGTGTGTTTCTTGTAAGGCGAGCTAGCGTTTGTTTCCCAGTCCTAAATGGAGTTGAATCAAATGCAGTTTCTGGTCCTACGAGCAAGAGTTGTTTTCTCGTAAGAAGAGTCACTATTGCGCTCCCTTTGCCATACACATTGCAAATAGCCCTCGCGTCTGTTCCCAGCAAGTACAGTGTATTGGACTGAAGAAGAGCTACTGTTCTTGTCAGTTTCCTAAGCAGAATTGAACTAGATATGGCCCGTGTGTGTAGGAAGCACAGTTGTTTTGTTCTGAGCAAGCTCACTGTTTGGACCCCATAGGAAACACAGTAGAGTAGAAGAGTGCTCTTTTCTCAAAAGCAGAGTGTGTTTCTTGTAAGGCGAGCTAGCATTTGTTTCCCAGTCCTAAATGGAGTTGAATCAAATGCAGTTTCTGGTCCTACGAGCAAGGGTTGTCTTCTGTTAAGAAGAGTTACTATTGCGGTCCCATTGCCATACACAGTGCAAATAGCACTGGCGTCTGTACCCAGCATGTACAGCGTATTCGACTGAAGAGGATCTACTGTTCTTTTCAGTTTCCTAAGCAGAGTTGAACTAGATATGGCCCGTGTGTGTAGGAAGCACAGTTCTTTTGTTCTGAGCAAGCTCACTGTTCGGGCCCCATAGGAAACACAGTAGAGGAGAAGAGTGCTCTTTTCTCAAAAGCAGAGTGTGTTTCTTGTAAGGCAAGCTAGCGTTGGTTTCCCAGTCCTAAATGGAGTTGAATCAAATGCAGTTTTTGGTCCTACGAGCAAGAGTTGTTTTCTGGTAAGAAGAGTGACTATTGCACTCCCTTTGCCATACATAGTGCAAATATCCCTCTCGTCTGTTCCCAGCAAGTACAGTGTATTGGACTGAAGAGGAGCTACTGTTCTTGTCAGTTTCCTAAGCAGAGTTGAACTAGATATGGCCCGTGTGTGTAGGAAGCACAGTTCTTTTTTTCTCAGCAAGCTCACTGTTCGGACCCCATAGAAAACACAGTAGAGTAGAAGAGTGCTCTTTTCTCAAAAGCAGAGTGTGTTTCTTGTAAGACTAGCTAGCGTCTGTTTGCCAGTCATAAATGGAGTTGAATCAAAAGCAGTTTTTGGTCCTACGAGCAAGAGTTGTTTTCTGGTTAAGAAGAGTCACTATTGCGCTCCCATTGCTATACATAGTACAAATAACACTCGCGTCTGTTTCCACCAAGTACAGTGTATTGGTCTGAAGAGGAGCTACTGTTCATGTCAGTTTCCTAAGCAAAGTTGAACTAGATAAGGCCCGTGTGTGTAGGAAGCACAGTTCTTTGTTCTGAGCAAGCACACTGTTCGAACCCCAAAGGAAACACAGTAGAGAGAAAAGTGCTCTTTTCTCAAAAGCATAGTGTGTTTCTTGTAAGGCGAGCTACCGTTTTTTTCCCAGTCCTAAATGGAGTTGAATCAAATGCAGTTTTTGGTCCTACGAGCAAGAGTTGTTTTCTGGTAAGAAGAGTCACTATTGCGCTCCCATTGCCATACACAGTGCAAATAGCACTCGCGTCTGTTCCCAGCATGTACAGTGTATTGGACTGAAGAGGATCTACTGTTCTTGTCAGCTTCCTAAGCAGAATTGAACTAGATATGGCCCCTGTGTGTAGGAAGCACAGTTCTTTTGTTCTGAGCAAGCTCACTGTTCTAGCACTATAGGAAACACAGTAGAGTAGAAGAGTGCTCTTTTCTCAATAGCAGAGTGTGTTTCTTGTAAGGCAAGCTAGCGTTTGTTTCCCAGTCCTAAATGGAGTTGAATCACATGCAGTTTCTGGTCCTACGAGCAAGAGTTGTTTTCTGGTAAGAAGAGTCACTATTGCGCTCCCATTGTCATACACAGGGCAAATAGCACTGGCCTCTGTTCTCAGCATGTACAGTGTATTGGACTGAAGAGGATCTACTGTTCTTGTCAGGTTCCTAAGCAGAGTTGAACTAGATATGGCCCATGTGTGTAGGAAGCACAGTTCTTTTGTACTCAGCAAGCTCACTGTTCTGGCCCTATAGGAAACACAGTAGAGTAGAAGAGTGCTCTTTCCTCAAAAGCAGAGTGTGTTTCTTGTAAGGCGAGCTAGCGTTTGTTTCCCAGTCCTAAATGGAGTTGAACCAGATGCAGTTTCGGTTCCTAAGAGCAAGAGTTGTTTTCTGGTAAGGAAAGTCACTATTGTGATCCCATTGCCATACACAGTGCAAATAGCCCTCGTGTCTCTTCCCAGCAAGTACAGTGTATTGGACTGAAGAGGAGCTACTGTTCTTGTCAGTTTCCTAAGCAGAATTGAACTAGATATGGCCCATGTGTGTAGGAAGCACAGTTCTTTTGTTCTGAGCAAGCTCACTGTTGGACACCACAGGAAACACAGTAGAGTAGAAGAGTGCTCTTTTCTCAAAAGCAGAGTGTGTTTCTTGTAAGGCGAGCTACCGTTTGTTGCCCAGTCCTAAATGGAGTTGAATCACATGCAGTTTCTGGTCCTACGAGCAAGAGTTGTTTTCTGGTAAGGAAAGTCACTATTGTGCTCCCATTGCCATACACAGTACAAATAGCACTGGCGTCTGTACACAGCATGTACAGTGTATTGGACTGAAGAGGATCTACTGTTCTTGTCAGGTTCCTAAGCAGAGTTGAACTAGATATGGCCCATGTGTGTAGGAAGCACAGTTCTTTTGTACTCAGCAAGCTCACGGTTCTGGCCCTATAGGAAACACAGTAGAGTTGAAGAGTGCTCTTTCCTCAAAAGCAGAGTGTGTTTCTTGTAAGGTGAGCTAGCGTTTGTTTGCCAGTCATAAATGGAGTTGAATCAAATGCAGTTTTTGGTCCTACGAGCAAGAGTTCTTTTCTGGTAAGAAGAGTCACTATTGTGCTCCCATTGTCACACACAGGACAAATAGCACTGGCGTCTGTTCCTAGCATGTACAGTCTATTGGACTGAAGAGGTTCTACTGTTCTTGTCAGTTTCCTAAGCAGAATTGAACAAGATATGGCCGTGTGTGTAGGAAGCACAGTTCTTTTGTTCTGAGCAAGCTCACATTTTGAACCCCATAGGAAACACAGTAGAGTAGAAGAGTGCATTTTCTCAAAAGCAGAGTGTGTTGCTTGTAAGGCGAGATAGCGTTTGTTTACAAGTCCTAAATGGAGTTGAAATACACATGCAGTTTCTGGTACTACGAGCAAGAGTTGTTTTCTCGTAAGAAGAGTCACTATTGCGCTCCCTTTGCCATACACAGTGCAAATAGCCCTCACGTCTCTTCCCAGCAAGTACAGTGTATTGGACTGAAGAAGAGCTACTGTTCTTGTCAGTTTCCTAAGCAGAATTGAACTAGGTATGGCCCGTGTGTGTAGGAAGCACAGTACTTTTGTGCTGAGCAACCTCACTGTTGGACCCCATAGGAAACACAGTAGAGTAGAAGAGTGCTCTTTTCTCAAAAGCAGAGTGTGTTTCTTGTAAGGCGAGCTAGCGTTTGTTTCCCAATCCTAAATGGAGTTGAATCACATTCAGTTTCTGGTCCTACGAGCAAGAGTTGTTTTCTCGTAAGAAGAGTCACTATTGCACTCCCTTTGCCTTACACAGTGCAAATAGCGCTCGCGTCTGTTCCCAGCAAGTACAGTGTATTGGACTGAAGAGGAGCTACTGTTCTTGTCAGTTTCCTAAGCAGAATTGAAGTAGATATGGCCTGTGTGTGTAGGAAGCACAGTTGTTTTGTTCTGAGCAAGCTCACTGTTTGGACCCCATAGGAAACACAGTAGAGTAGAAGAGTGCTCTTTTCTCAAAAGCAGAGTGTGTTTCTTGTAAGGCGAGCTAGCGTTTGTTTCCCAGTCCTAAATGGAGTTGAATCAAATGCAGTTTCTGGTCCTACGAGCAAGGGTTGTCTTCTGGTAAGAAGAGTTACTATTGCGGTCCCATTGCCATACACAGTGCAAATAGCACTGGCGTCTGTACCCAGCATGTACAGCGTATTGGACTGAAGAGGATCTACTGTTCTTTTCAGTTTCCTAAGCAGAGTTGAACTAGATTTGGCCCGTGTGTGTAGGAAGCACAGTTCTTTTGTTCTGAGCAAGCTCACTGTTCGGACCCCATAGGAAACACAGTAGAGTAGAAGAGTGCTCTTTTCTCAAAAGCAGAGTGTGTTTCTTGTAAGACGAGCTAGCGTTGGTTTCCAAGTCCTAAATGGAGTTGAATCAAATGCAGTTTTTGGTCCTACGAGCAAGAGTTGTTTTCTGGTAAGAAGAGTGACTATTGCACTCCCTTTGCCATACATAGTGCAAATATCCCTCTCGTCTGTTCCCAGCAAGTACAGTGTATTGGACTGAAGAGGAGCTACTGTTCTTGTCAGTTTCCTAAGCAGAGTTGAACTAGATATGGCCCGTGTGTGTAGGAAGCACAGTTCTTTTGTTCTGAGCAAGCTCACTGTTTGGACCCCATAGGAAACACAGTAGAGTAGAAGAGTGCTCTTTTCTCAAAAGCAGAGTGTGTTTCTTGTAAGGCGAGCTAGCGTTTGTGTCCCAGTTCTAAATGGAGTTAAATCACATGCAGTTTTTGGTCCTACCAGCAAGAGTTGTTTTCTGGTAAGGAAAGTCACTATTGCGCTCCCATTGCCATACACAGTGCAAATAGCACTCGCGTCTGTTCCCAGCAAGTACAGTGTATTGGACTGAAGAGGATCTACTGTTCTTTTCAGTTTCCTAAGCAGAATTGAACTAGGTATGGCCCGTGTGTGTAGGAAGCACAGTACTTTTGTTCTGAGCAAGCTCACTGTTGGACCACATAGGAAACACAGTAGAGTAGAAGAGTGCTCTTTTCTCAAAAGCAGAGAGTGTTTCTTGTAAGGCGAGCTAGCGTTTGTTTCCCAGTCCTAAATGGAGTTGAATCACATGCAGTTTCTGGTCCTACGAGCAAGAGTTGTTTTCTCGTAAGAAGAGTCACTATTGTGCTCCCTTTGCCATACACAGTGCAAATAGCCCTCGCGTCTCTTCCCAGCAAGTACAGTGTATTGGACTGAAGAGGAGCTACTGTTCTTGTCAGTTTCCTAAGCAGAATTGAACTAGGTATGGCCCGTGTGAGTAGGAAGCACAGTACATTTGTTCTGAGCAAGCTCAATGTTGGACCCCTAGGAAACACAGTAGAGTGGAAGAGTGCTCTTTTCTCAAAAGCAGAGTGTGTTTCTTGTAAGGCGAGCTAGCGTTTGTTTTCCAGTCCTAAATGGAGTTGAATCACATGCAGTTTCTGGTCCTACGAGCAAGAGTTGTTTTCTGGTAAGAAGAGTCACTATTGCGCTCCCATTGCCATACACAGTGCAAATAGCACTGGCGTCTGTACCCAGCATGTACAGCTTATTCGACTGAAGAGGATCTACTGTTCTTTTCAGTTTCCTAAGCATAGTTGAACTAGATATGGCCCGTGTGTGTAGGAAGCACAGTTCTTTTGTTCTGAGCAAGCTCACTGTTCGGACCCCATAGGAAACACAGTAGAGTAGAAGAGTGCTCTTTTCTCAAAAGCAGAGTGTGTTTCTTGTAAGGCGAGGTAGCGTTTGTTTCCCAGTCCTAAATGGAGTTGAATCAAATGCAGTTTTTGGTCCTGCGAGCAAGAGTTGTTTTCTGGTAAGAAGAGTGACTATTGAGCTCCCTTTGCCATACATAGTGCAAATAGCCCTCTCGTCTGTTCCCAGCAAGTACAGTGTATTGGACTGAAGAGGAGCTACTATTCTTGTCAGTTTCCTAAGCCGAGTTGAACTAGATATGGCCCGTGTGTGTAGGAAGCACAGTTCTTTTGTTCTCAGCAAGCTCACTGTTCGGACCCCATAGAAAACACAGTAGAGTAGAAGAGTGCTCTTTTCTCAAAAGCAGAGTGTGTTTCTTGTAAGGCGAGCTAGCGTTTGTTTCCCAATCCTAAATGGAGTTGAATCACATGCAGTTTCTGGTCCTACGAGCAAGAGTTGTTTTCTGGTAAGAAGAGTCACTATTGCGCTCCCATTGCCATACACAGTGCAAATAGCACTGGCGTCTGTACCCAGCATGTACAGTGTATTGGACTTTAGAGTTTCTACTGTTCTTGTCAGTTTCCTAAGCAGAATTGAACTAGATATGGCTCGTGAGGGTAGGAAGCACAGTTCTTTTGTTCTGATCAAGCTCACATTTCGAAGCCCATAGGAAAAACAGTAGAGTAGAAGAGTGCATTTTTCTCAAAAGCAGAGTGTGTTTCTTGTAAGGCGAGATAGCGTTTGTTTTCCAGTCCTAAATGGAGTTGAAATACACATGCAGTTTCTGGTCCTACGAGCAAGAGTTGTTTTCTCGTAAGAAGAGTCACTATTGCGCTCCCTTTGCCATACACAGTGCAAATAGTCCTCGCGTCTCTTCCCAGCAAGTACAGTGTATTGGACTGAAGAAGAGATACTGTTCTTGTCAGTTTCCTAAGCAGAATTGAACTAGATATGGCCCGTGTGTGTAGGAAGCACAGTTGTTTTGTTCTGAGCAAGCTCACTGTTTGGACCCCATAGGAAACACAGTAGAGTAGAAGAGTGCTCTTTTCTCAAAAGCAGAGTGTGTTTCTTGTAAGGCGAGCTAGCTTTTGTTTCCCAGTCCTAAATGGAGTTGAATCAAATGCAGTTTCTGGTCCTACGAGCAAGGTTTGTCTTCTGTTAAGAAGAGTTACTATTGCGGTCCCATTGCCATACACAGTGCAAATAGCACTGGCGTCTGTACCCAGCATGTACAGCATATTCGACTGAAGAGGATCTACTGTTCTTTTCCGTTTCCTAAGCAGAGTTGAACTAGATATGGCCCGTGTGTGTAGGAAGCACAGTTCTTTTGTTCTGAGCAAGCTCACTGTTCGGGCCCCATAGGAAACACAGTAGAGTAGAAGAGTGCTCTTTTCTCAAAAGCAGAGTGTGTTTCTTGTAAGGTGAGCTAGCGTTGGTTTCCCAGTCCTAAATGGAGTTGAATCAAGTGCAGTTTTTGGTCCTACGAGCAAGAGTTGTTTTCTGGTAAGAAGAGTGACTATTGCACTCCCTTTGCCATACATAGTGCAAATATCCCTCTCGTTTGTTCCCAGCAAGTACAGTGTATTGGACTGAAGAGGAGATACTGTTCTTGTCAGTTTCCTAAGCAGAGTTGAACTAGATATGGCCCGTGTGTGTAGGAAGCACAGTTCTTTTGTTCTCAGCAAGCTCACTGTTCAGACCCCATAGAAAACACAGTAGAGTAGAAGAGTGCTCTTTTCTCAAAAGCAGAGTGTGTTTCTTGTAAGACTAGCTAGCGTCTGTTTGCCAGTCATAAATGGAGTTGAATCAAATGCAGTTTTTGGTCCTACGAGCAAGAGTTGTTTTCTGGTAAGAAGAGTCACTATTGCGCTCCCATTGCTATACATAGTACAAATAACACTCGCGTCTGTTTCCACCAAGTACAGTGTATTGGTCTGAAGAGGAGCTACTGTTCATGTCAGTTTCCTAAGCAAAGTTGAACTAGATAAGGCCCGTGTGTGTAGGAAGCACAGTTCTTTTGTTCTGAGCAAGCTCACTGTTCGAACCCCATAGGAAACACAGTAGAGAGAAGAGTGCTCTTTTCTCAAAAGCATAGTGTGTTTCTTGTAAGGCGAGCTACCGTTTTTTTTCCAGTCCTAAATGGAGTTGAATCAAATGCAGTTTTTGGTCCTACGAGCAAGAGTTGTTTTCTGGTAAGAAGAGTCACTATTGCGCTCCCATTGCCATACACAGTGCAAATAGCACTCGCGTCTGTACCCAGCATGTACAGTGTATTGGACTGAAGAGGATCTACTGTTCTTGTCAGCTTCCTAAGCAGAATTGAACTAGATATGGCCCCTGTGTGTAGGAAGCACAGTTCTTTTGTTCTGAGCAAGCTCACTGTTCTAGCACTATAGGAAACACAGTAGAGTAGAAGAGTGCTCTTTTCTCAAAAGCAGAGTGTGTTTCTTGTCAGGCGAGCTAGCGTTTGTTTCCCAGTCCTAAATGGAGTTGAATCACATGCAGTTTCTGGTCCTACGAGCAAGAGTTTTTTCTGGTAATAAGAGTCGCTATTGCGCTCCCATTGTCATACACAGGGCAAATAGCACTGGCCTCTGTTCTCAGCATGTACAGTGTATTGGAATGAAGAGGATCTACTGTTCTTGTCAGGTACCTAAGCGAGTTGAACTAGATATGGCCCATGTGTGTAGGAAGCACAGTACTTTTGTACTCAGCAAGCTCACTGTTCTGGCCCTATAGGAAACACAGTAGAGTAGAAGAGTGCTCTTTCCTCAAAAGCAGAGTGTGTTTCTTGTAAGGCGAGCTAGCGTTTGTTTCCCAGTACTAAATGGAGTTGAATCACATGCAGTTTCGGTTCCTACGAGCAAGAGTTGTTTTCTGGTAAGGAAAGTCACTATTGTGCTCCCATTGCCATACACAGTGCAAATAGCCCTCGTGTCTCTTCCCAGCAAGTACAGTGTAATGGACTGAAGAGGAGCTACTGTTCTTGTCAGTTGCCTAAGCAGAATTGAACTAGATATGGCCCGTGTGTGTAGGAAGCACAGTTCTTTTGTTCTGAGCAAGCTCACTGTTGGACCCCACAGGGAACACAGTAGAGTAGAAGAGTGCTCTTTTCTCTAAAGCAGAGTGTGTTTCTTGTAAGGCGAGCTAGCGTTTGTTTCCCAGTCCTAAATGGAGTTGAATCAAATGCAGTTTCTGGTCCTACGAGCAAGAGTTGTTTTCTCGTAAGAAGAGTCACTATTGCGCTCCCTTTGCCATACACATTGCAAATAGCCCTCGCGTCTGTTCCCAGCAAGTACAGTGTATTGGACTGAAGAAGAGCTACTGTTCTTGTCAGTTTCCTAAGCAGAATTGAACTAGATATGGCCCGTGTGTGTAGGAAGCACAGTTGTTTTGTTCTGAGCAAGCTCACTGTTTGGACCCCATAGGAAACACAGTAGAGTAGAAGAGTGCTCTTTTCTCAAAAGCAGAGTGTGTTTCTTGTAAGGCGAGCTAGCGTTTGTTTCCCAGTCCTAAATGGAGTTGAATCAAATGCAGTTTCTGGTCCTACGAGCAAGGGTTGTCTTCTGTTAAGAAGAGTTACTATTGCGGTCCCATTGCCATACACAGTGCAAATAGCACTGGCGTCTGTACCCAGCATGTACAGCGTATTCGACTGAAGAGGATCTACTGTTCTTTTCAGTTTCCTAAGCAGAGTTGAACTAGATATGGCCCGTGTGTGTAGGAAGCACAGTTCTTTTGTTCTGAGCAAGCTCACTGTTCGGGCCCCATAGGAAACACAGTAGAGGAGAAGAGTGCTCTTTTCTCAAAAGCAGAGTGTGTTTCTTGTAAGGCAAGCTAGCGTTGGTTTCCCAGTCCTAAATGGAGTTGAATCAAATGCAGTTTTTGGTCCTACGAGCAAGAGTTGTTTTCTGGTAAGAAGAGTGACTATTGCACTCCCTTTGCCATACATAGTGCAAATATCCCTCTCGTCTGTTCCCAGCAAGTACAGTGTATTGGACTGAAGAGGAGCTACTGTTCTTGTCAGTTTCCTAAGCAGAGTTGAACTAGATATGGCCCGTGTGTGTAGGAAGCACAGTTCTTTTTTTCTCAGCAAGCTCACTGTTCGGACCCCATAGAAAACACAGTAGAGTAGAAGAGTGCTCTTTTCTCAAAAGCAGAGTGTGTTTCTTGTAAGACTAGCTAGCGTCTGTTTGCCAGTCATAAATGGAGTTGAATCAAATGCAGTTTTTGGTCCTACGAGCAAGAGTTGTTTTCTGGTAAGAAGAGTCACTATTGCGCTCCCATTGCTATACATAGTACAAATAACACTTGCGTCTGTTTCCACCAAGTACAGTGTATTGGTCTGAAGAGGAGCTACTGTTCATGTCAGTTTCCTAAGCAAAGTTGAACTAGATAAGGCCCGTGTGTGTAGGAAGCACAGTTCTTTGTTCTGAGCAAGCTCACTGTTCGAACCCCAAAGGAAACACAGTAGAGAGAAGAGTGCTCTTTTCTCAAAAGCATAGTGTGTTTCTTGTAAGGCGAGCTACCGTTTTTTTTCCCAGTCCTAAATGGAGTTGAATCAAATGCAGTTTTTTGGTCCTACGAGCAAGAGTTGTTTTCTGGTAAGAAGAGTCACTATTGCGCTCCCATTGCCATACACAGTGCAAATAGCACTCGCGTCTGTTCCCAGCATGTACAGTGTATGGGACTGAAGAGGAGCTACTGTTCTTGTCAGCTTCCTAAGCAGAATTGAACTAGATATGGCCCCTGTGTGTAGGAAGCACAGTTCTTTTGTTCTGAGCAAGCTCACTGTTCTAGCACTATAGGAAACACAGTAGAGTAGAAGAGTGCTCTTTTCTCAATAGCAGAGTGTGTTTCTTGTAAGGCAAGCTAGCGTTTGTTTCCCAGTCCTAAATGGAGTTGAATCACATGCAGTTTCTGGTCCTACGAGCAAGAGTTTTTTCTGGTAATAAGAGTCACTATTGCGCTCCCATTGTCATACACAGGGCAAATAGCACTGGCCTCTGTTCTCAGCATGTACAGTGTATTGGACTGAAGAGGATCTACTGTTCTTGTCAGGTTCCTAAGCAGAGTTGAACTAGATATGGCCCATGTGTGTAGGAAGCACAGTTCTTTTGTACTCAGCAAGCTCACTGTTCTGGCCCTATAGGAAACACAGTAGAGTAGAAGAGTGCTCTTTCCTCAAAAGCAGAGTGTGTTTCTTGTAAGGCGAGCTAGCGTTTGTTTCCCAGTCCTAAATGGAGTTGAACCAGATGCAGTTTCGGTTCCTAAGAGCAAGAGTTGTTTTCTGGTAAGGAAAGTCACTATTGTGCTCCCATTGCCATACACAGTGCAAATAGCCCTCGTGTCTCTTCCCAGCAAGTACAGTGTATTGGACTGAAGAGGAGCTACTGTTCTTGTCAGTTTCCTAAGCAGAATTGAACTAGATATGGCCCATGTGTGTAGGAAGCACAGTTCTTTTGTTCTGAGCAAGCTCACTGTTGGACACCACAGGAAACACAGTAGAGTAGAAGAGTGCTCTTTTCTCAAAAGCAGAGTGTGTTTCTTGTAAGGCGAGCTACCGTTTGTTGCCCAGTCCTAAATGGAGTTGAATCACATGCAGTTTCTGGTCCTACGAGCAAGAGTTGTTTTCTGGTAAGGAAAGTCACTATTGTGCTCCCATTGCCATACACAGTACAAATAGCACTGGCGTCTGTACACAGCATGTACAGTGTATTGGACTGAAGAGGATCTACTGTTCTTGTCAGGTTCCTAAGCAGAGTTGAACTAGATATGGCCCATGTGTGTAGGAAGCACAGTTCTTTTGTACTCAGCAAGCTCACGGTTCTGGCCCTATAGGAAACACAGTAGAGTTGAAGAGTGCTCTTTCCTCAAAAGCAGAGTGTGTTTCTTGTAAGGTGAGCTAGCGTTTGTTTGCCAGTCATAAATGGAGTTGAATCAAATGCAGTTTTTGGTCCTACGAGCAAGAGTTCTTTTCTGGTAAGAAGAGTCACTATTGTGCTCCCATTGTCACACACAGGACAAATAGCACTGGCGTCTGTTCCTAGCATGTACAGTCTATTGGACTGAAGAGGTTCTACTGTTCTTGTCAGTTTCCTAAGCAGAATTGAACAAGATATGGCCGTGTGTGTAGGAAGCACAGTTCTTTTGTTCTGAGCAAGCTCACATTTTGAACCCCATAGGAAACACAGTAGAGTAGAAGAGTGCATTTTCTCAAAAGCAGAGTGTGTTGCTTGTAAGGCGAGATAGCGTTTGTTTACAAGTCCTAAATGGAGTTGAAATACACATGCAGTTTCTGGTACTACGAGCAAGAGTTGTTTTCTCGTAAGAAGAGTCACTATTGCGCTCCATTTGCCATACACAGTGCAAATAGCCCTCACGTCTCTTCCCAGCAAGTACAGTGTATTGGACTGAAGAAGAGCTACTGTTCTTGTCAGTTTCCTAAGCAGAATTGAACTAGGTATGGCCCGTGTGTGTAGGAAGCACAGTACTTTTGTGCTGAGCAACCTCACTGTTGGACCCCATAGGAAACACAGTAGAGTAGAAGAGTGCTCTTTTCTCAAAAGCAGAGTGTGTTTCTTGTAAGGCGAGCTAGCGTTTGTTTCCCAATCCTAAATGGAGTTGAATCACATTCAGTTTCTGGTCCTACGAGCAAGAGTTGTTTTCTAGTAAGAAGAGTCACTATTGCACTCCCTTTGCCTTACACAGTGCAAATAGCGCTCGCGTCTGTTCCCAGCAAGTACAGTGTATTGACTGAAGAGGAGCTACTGTTCTTGTCAGTTTCTAAGCAGAATTGAAGTAGATATGCCTGTGTGTGTAGGAAGCACAGTTGTTTTGTTCTGAGCAAGCTCACTGTTTGGACCCATAGGAAACACAGTAGAGTAGAAGAGTGCTCTTTTCCTCAAAAGCAGAGTGTGTGTTTCTTGTAAGGCGAGCTAGCGTTTGTTTCCCAGTCCTAAATGGAGTTGAATCAAATGCAGTTTCTGGTCCTACGAGCAAGGGTTGTCTTCTGGTAAGAAGAGTTACTATTGCGGTCCCATTGCCATACACAGTGCAAATAGCACTGGCGTCTGTACCCAGCATGTACAGCGTATTGGACTGAAGAGGATCTACTGTTCTTTTCAGTTTCCTAAGCAGAGTTGAACTAGATTTGGCCCGTGTGTGTAGGAAGCACAGTTTTCTGTTCTTAGCAAGCTCACTGTTTGGACCCCATAGGATACACAGTAGAGTAGAAGAGTGCTCTTTTCTCAAAAGCAGAGTGTGTTTCTTGTAAGACGAGCTAGGCGTTGGTTTCCAAGTCCTAAATGGAGTTGAATCAAATGCAGTTTTTGGTCCTATCGAGCAAGAGTTGTTTTCTGGTAAGAAGAGTGACTATTGCACTCCCTTTGCACATACATAGTGCAAATATCCCTCTCGTCTGTTCCCAGCAAGTACAGTGTATTGGACTGAAGAGGAGCTACTGTTCTTGTCAGTTTCCTAAGCAGAGTTGAACTAGATATGGCCCGTGTGTGTAGGAAGCACAGTTCTTTTGTTCTGAGCAAGCTCACTGTTTGGACCCCATAGGAAACACAGTAGAGTAGAAGAGTGCTCTTTTCCTCAAAAGCAGAGTGTGTTTCTTGTAAGGCGAGCTAGCGTTTGTGTCCCAGTTCTAAATGGAGTTAAATCACATGCAGTTTTTGGTCCTACCAGCAAGAGTTGTTTTCTGGTAAGGAAAGTCACTATTGCGCTCCCATTGCCATACACAGTGCAAATAGCACTCGCGTCTGTTCCCAGCAAGTACAGTGTATTGGACTGAAGAGGATCTACTGTTCTTTTCAGTTTCCTAAGCAGAATTGAACTAGGTATGGCCCGTGTGTGTAGGAAGCACAGTACTTTTGTTCTGAGCAAGCTCACTGTTGGACCACATAGGAAACACAGTAGAGTAGAAGAAGTGCTCTTTTCTCAAAAGCAGAGAGTGTTTCTTGTAAGGCGAGCTAGCGTTTGTTTCCCAGTCTAAATGGAGTTGAATCACATGCAGTTTCTGGTCCTAACGAGCAAGAGTTGTTTTCTCGTAAGAAGAGTCACTATTGTGCTCCCTTTGCCATACACAGTGCAAATAGCCCTCGCGTCTCTTCCTCCCAGCAAGTACAGTGTATTGGACTGAAGAGGAGCTACTGTTCTTGTCAGTTTCCTAAGCAGAATTGAACTAGGTATGGCCCGTGTGAGTAGGAAGCACAGTACATTTGTTCTGAGCAAGCTCAATGTTGGACCCCTAGGAAACACAGTAGAGTGGAAGAGTGCTCTTTTCTCAAAAGCAGAGTGTGTTTCTTGTAAGGCGAGCTAGCGTTTGTTTCCAGTCCTAAATGGAGTTGAATCACATGCAGTTTCTGGTCCTACGAGCAAGAGTTGTTTTCTGGTAAGAAGAGTCACTATTGCGCTCCCCATTGCCATACACAGTGCAAATAGCACTGGCGTCTGTACCCAGCATGTACAGCTTATTCGACTGAAGAGGATCTACTGTTCTTTCAGTTTCTAAGCATAGTTGAACTAGATATGGCCCGTGTGTGTAGGAAGCACAGTTCTTTTGTTCTGAGCAAGCTCACTGTTCGGGACCCCATAGGAAACACAGTAGAGTAGAAGAGTGCTCTTTTCTCAAAAGCAGAGTGTGTTTCTTGTAAGGCGAGGTAGCGTTTGTTTCCCCAGTCCTAAATGGAGTTGAATCAAATGCAGTTTTTGGTCCTGCGAGCAAGAGTTGTTTTTCTGGTAAGAAGAGTGACTATTGAGCTCCCTTTGCCATACATAGTGCAAATAGCCCTCTCGTCTGTTCCCAGCAAGTACAGTGTATTGGGACTGAAGAGGAGCTACTATTCTTGTCAGTTTCCTAAGCCGAGTTGAACTAGATATGGCCCGTGTGTGTAGGAAGCACAGTTCTTTTGTTCTCAGCAAGCTCACTGTTCGGTACCCCATAGAAAACACAGTAGAGTAGAAGAGTGCTCTTTTCCTCAAAAGCAGAGTGTGTTTCTTGTAAGGCGAGCTAGCGTTTGTTTTCCCAATCCTAAATGGAGTTGAATCACATGCAGTTTCTGGTCCTACGAGCAAGAGTTGTTTTCTGGTAAGAAGAGTCACTATTGCGCTCCCCATTGCCATACACAGTGCAAATAGCACTGGCGTCTGTACCCAGCATGTACAGTGTATTGGACTTTAGAGTTTTCTACTGTTCTTGTCAGTTTCCTAAGCAGAATTGAACTAGATATGGCTCGTGAGGGTAGGAAGCACAGTTCTTTTGTTCTGATCAAGCTCACATTTCGAAGCCCATAGGAAAAACAGTAGAGTAGAAGAGTGCATTTTTCTCAAAGCAGAGTGTGTTTCTTGTAAGGCGAGATAGCGTTTGTTTTCCAGTCCTAAATGGAGTTGAAATACACATGCAGTTTCTGTCCTACGAGCAAGAGTTGTTTTCTCGTAAGAAGAGTCACTATTGCGCTCCCTTTGCCATACACAGTGCAAATAGTCCTCGCGTCTCTTCCCAGCAAGTACAGTGTAATTGGACTGAAGAAGAGATACTGTTCTTGTCAGTTTCCTAAGCAGAATTGAACTAGATATGGCCGTGTGTGTAGGAAGCACAGTTGTTTTGTTCTGAGCAAGCTCACTGTTTGGACCCCATAGGAAACACAGTAGAGTAGAAGAGTGCTCTTTTCTCAAAAGCAGAGTGTGTTTCTTGTAAGGCGAGCTAGCTTTTGTTTCCCAGTCCTAAATGGAGTTGAATCAAATGCAGTTTCTGGTCCTACGAGCAAGGTTTGTCTTCTGTTAAGAAGAGTTACTATTGCGGTCCCATTGCCATACACAGTGCAAATAGCACTGGCGTCTGTACCCAGCATGTACAGCATATTCGTCTGAAGAGGATCTACTGTTCTTTTCCGTTTCCTAAGCAGAGTTGAACTAGATATGGCCCGTGTGTGTAGGAAGCACAGTTCTTTTGTTCTGAGCAAGCTCACTGTTCGGGCCCCATAGGAAACACAGTAGAGTAGAAGAGTGCTCTTTTCTCAAAAGCAGAGTGTGTTTCTTGTAAGGTGAGCTAGCGTTGGTTTCCCAGTCCTAAATGGAGTTGAATCAAATGCAGTTTTTGGTCCTACGAGCAAGAGTTGTTTTCTGGTAAGAAGAGTGACTATTGCACTCCCTTTGCCATACATAGTGCAAATATCCCTCTCGTTTGTTCCCAGCAAGTACAGTGTATTGGACTGAAGAGGAGATACTGTTCTTGTCAGTTTCCTAAGCAGAGTTGAACTAGATATGGCCCGTGTGTGTAGGAAGCACAGTTCTTTTGTTCTCAGCAAGCTCACTGTTCAGACCCCATAGAAAACACAGTAGAGTAGAAGAGTGCTCTTTTCTCAAAAGCAGAGTGTGTTTCTTGTAAGACTAGCTAGCGTCTGTTTGCCAGTCATAAATGGAGTTGAATCAAATGCAGTTTTTGGTCCTACGAGCAAGAGTTGTTTTCTGGTAAGAAGAGTCACTATTGCGCTCCCATTGCTATACATAGTACAAATAACACTCGCGTCTGTTTCCACCAAGTACAGTGTATTGGTCTGAAGAGGAGCTACTGTTCATGTCAGTTTCCTAAGCAAAGTTGAACTAGATAAGGCCCGTGTGTGTAGGAAGCACAGTTCTTTTGTTCTGAGCAAGCTCACTGTTCGAACCCCATAGGAAACACAGTAGAGAGAAGAGTGCTCTTTTCTCAAAAGCATAGTGTGTTTCTTGTAAGGCGAGCTACCGTTTTTTTCCCAGTCCTAAATGGAGTTGAATCAAATGCAGTTTTTGGTCCTACGAGCAAGAGTTGTTTTCTGGTAAGAAGAGTCACTATTGCGCTCCCATTGCCATACACAGTGCAAATAGCACTCGCGTCTGTACCCAGCATGTACAGTGTATTGGACTGAAGAGGATCTACTGTTCTTGTCAGCTTCCTAAGCAGAATTGAACTAGATATGGCCCCTGTGTGTAGGAAGCACAGTTCTTTTGTTCTGAGCAAGCTCACTGTTCTAGCACTATAGGAAACACAGTAGAGTAGAAGAGTGCTCTTTTCTCAAAAGCAGAGTGTGTTTCTTGTAAGGCGAGCTAGCGTTTGTTTCCCAGTCCTAAATGGAGTTGAATCACATGCAGTTTCTGGTCCTACGAGCAAGAGTTTTTTCTAGTAATAAGAGTCACTATTGCGCTCCCATTGTCATACACAGGGCAAATAGCACTGGCCTCTGTTCTCAGCATGTACAGTGTATTGGAATGAAGAGGATCTACTGTTCTTGTCAGGTACCTAAGCGAGTTGAACTAGATATGGCCCATGTGTGTAGGAAGCACAGTACTTTTGTACTCAGCAAGCTCACTGTTCTGGCCCTATAGGAAACACAGTAGAGTAGAAGAGTGCTCTTTCCTCAAAAGCAGAGTGTGTTTCTTGTAAGGCGAGCTAGCGTTTGTTTCCCAGTACTAAATGGAGTTGAATCACATGCAGTTTCGGTTCCTACGAGCAAGAGTTGTTTTCTGGTAAGGAAAGTCACTATTGTGCTCCCATTGCCATACACAGTGCAAATAGCCCTCGTGTCTCTTCCCAGCAAGTACAGTGTAATGGACTGAAGAGGAGCTACTGTTCTTGTCAGTTGCCTAAGCAGAATTGAACTAGATATGGCCCGTGTGTGTAGGAAGCACAGTTCTTTTGTTCTGAGCAAGCTCACTGTTGGACCCCACAGGGAACACAGTAGAGTAGAAGAGTGCTCTTTTCTCTAAAGCAGAGTGTGTTTCTTGTAAGGCGAGCTAGTGTTTGTTTCCCAGTCCTAAATGGAGTTGAATCAAATGCAGTTTCTGGTCCTACGAGCAAGAGTTGTTTTCTCGTAAGAAGAGTCACTATTGCGCTCCCTTTGCCATACACATTGCAAATAGCCCTCGCGTCTGTTCCCAGCAAGTACAGTGTATTGGACTGAAGAAGAGCTACTGTTCTTGTCAGTTTCCTAAGCAGAATTGAACTAGGTATGGCCCGTGTGTGTAGGAAGCACAGTACTTTTGTGCTGAGCAACCTCACTGTTGGACCCCATAGGAAACACAGTAGAGTAGAAGAGTGCTCTTTTCTCAAAAGCAGAGTGTGTTTCTTGTAAGGCGAGCTAGCGTTTGTTTCCCAATCCTAAATGGAGTTGAATCACATTCAGTTTCTGGTCCTACGAGCAAGAGTTGTTTTCTCGTAAGAAGAGTCACTATTGCACTCCCTTTGCCATACACAGTGCAAATAGCGCTCGCGTCTGTTCCCAGCAAGTACAGTGTATTGGACTGAAGAGGAGCTACTGTTCTTGTCAGTTTCCTAAGCAGAATTGAAGTAGATATGGCCTGTGTGTGTAGGAAGCACAGTTGTTTTGTTCTGAGCAAGCTCACTGTTTGGACCCATAGGAAACACAGTAGAGTAGAAGAGTGCTCTTTTCTCAAAAGCAGAGTGTGTTTCTTGTAAGGCGAGCTAGCGTTTGTTTCCCAGTCCTAAATGGAGTTGAATCAAATGCAGTTTCTGGTCCTACGAGCAAGGGTTGTCTTCTGGTAAGAAGAGTTACTATTGCGGTCCCATTGCCATACACAGTGCAAATAGCACTGGCGTCTGTACCCAGCATGTACAGCGTATTGGACTGAAGAGGATCTACTGTTCTTTTCAGTTTCCTAAGCAGAGTTGAACTAGATTTGGCCCGTGTGTGTAGGAAGCACAGTTCTTTTGTTCTGAGCAAGCTCACTGTTCGGACCCCATAGGAAACACAGTAGAGTAGAAGAGTGCTCTTTTCTCAAAAGCAGAGTGTGTTTCTTGTAAGGCGAGCTAGCGTTTGTTTCCCAATCCTAAATGGAGTTGAATCACATTCAGTTTCTGGTCCTACGAGCAAGAGTTGTTTTCTCGTAAGAAGAGTCACTATTGCACTCCCTTTGCCATACACAGTGCAAATAGCGCTCGCGTCTGTTCCCAGCAAGTACAGTGTATTGGACTGAAGAGGATCTACTGTTCTTTTCAGTTTCCTAAGCAGAATTGAACTAGGTATGGCCCGTGTGTGTAGGAAGCACAGTACTTTTGTTCTGAGCAAGCTCACTGTTGGACCACATAGGAAACACAGTAGAGTAGAAGAGTGCTCTTTTCTCAAAAGCAGAGAGTGTTTCTTGTAAGGCGAGCTAGCGTTTTTTTCCCAGTCCTAAATGGAGTTGAATCACATGCAGTTTCTGGTCCTACGAGCAAGAGTTTTTTCTGGTAATAAGAGTCACTATAGCACTCCCATTGTCATACACAGGGCAAATAGCACTGGCCTATGTTCTCAGCATGTACAGTGTATTGGACTGAAGAGGATCTACTGTTCTTCTCAGGTTCCTAAGCAGAGTTGAACTAGATATGGCCCATGTGTGTAGGAAGCACAGTTCTTTTGTACTCAGCAAGCTCACTGTTCTGGCCCTGTAGGAAACACAGTAGAGTAGAAGAGTGCTCTTTCCTCAAAAGCAGAGTGTGTTTCTTGTAAGGCGAGCTAGCGTTTGTTTCCCAGTCCTAAATGGAGTTGAATCACATGCAGTTTCTGGTCATACGAGCAAGAGTTGTTTTCTGGTAAGAAGAGTCACTATTGTGCTCCCATTGTCACACACAGGGCAAATAGCACTGGAGTCTGTTCCTAGCATGTACAGTCTATTGGACTGAAGAGGTTCTACTGTTCTTGTCAGTTTCCTAAGCAGAATTGAACAAGATATGGCCCGTGTTTGTAGGAAGCACAGTTCTTTTGTTCTGAGCAAGCTCACATTTCGAACCCCTTAGGAAACACAGTAGAGTAGAAGAGTGCATTTTTCTCAAAAGCAGAGTGTGTTTCTTGTAAGGCGAGATAGCGTTTGTTTCCCAGTCCTAAATGGAGTTGAATCACATGCAGTTTTTGGTCCTATGAGCAAGAGTTGTTTTCTGCTAAGAATAGTGACTGTTGCGCTCCCATTGTCATACATAGGGCAAATAGCACTGGCTTCTGTTCTCAACATGTACAGTGTATTGGCCTGAAGAGGATCTACTGTTCTTGTCAGGTTCCTAAGCAGAGTTGAACTAGATATGGCCCATGTGTGTAGGAAGCACAGTTCTTTGGTACTCAGCAAGCTAACTGTTCTGGCCCTATAGGAAACACAGTAGAGTAGAAGAGTGCTCTTTTCCAAAAGCAGAGTGTGTTTCTTGTAAGGCGAGCTAGCGTTTGTTTCCCAGTCTTAAATGGAGTTGAATCACATGCAGTTTCCGTTCCTACGAGCAAGAGTTGGTTTCTGGTAAGGAAAGTCACTATTGCGCTCCCATTGCCATACACAGTACAAATAGCACTCTCGTCTGTTCCCAGCAAGTACTGTGTATTGGACTGAAGAGGAGCTACTGTTCTTGTCAGTTTCCTAAGCAGAATTGAACTAGATATGTCCCGTGTGTGTAGGAAGCACAGTTCTTTTGTTCTGAGCAAGCTCACTGTTCGGACACCATAGGAAACACAGTAGAGTAGAAGAGTGCTCTTTTCTCAAAAGCCGAGTGTGTTTAGTGTAAGGCGACCTAGCGTTTGCTTCCCAGTCCTAAATGGAGTTGAATCACATGCAGTTTCTGGTCCTAAGAGCAAGAGTTGTTTTCTGGTAAGAAGAGTCACTATTGCGCTCCCATTGCCATACACAGTGCAAATAGCACTCGCGTTTGCTCTCAGCTGGTACAGTGTATTGGATTGAAGAGGAGCTACTGTTCTTGTCAGTTTCCTAAGCAGAGTTGAACTAGATATGGCCCGTGTGTGTAGGAAGCACAGTTCTTTTGTTCTGAGCAAGCTCACTGTTCGGACCCCATAGGAAACACAGTAGAGTAGAAGAGTGCTCTTTTCTCAAAAGCAGAGTGTGTTTCTTGTAAGGCGAGCTAGCGTTTGTTTCGCAGTCCTAAATGGAGTTGAATCCCATGCAGTTTCTGGTCCTACGAGCAAGAGTTGTTGTCTGCTAAGAATAGTGACTGTTGCGCTCCCATTGTCATACATAGGGCAAATAGCACTGGCTTCTGTTCTCAGCATGTACAGTGTATTGGCCTGAAGAGGATCTACTGTTCTTGTCAGGTTCCTAAGCAGAGTTGAACTAGATATGGCCCATGTGTGTAGGAAGCACAGTTCTTTGGTACTCAGCAAGCTAACTGTTCTGGCCCTATAGGAAACACAGTAGAGTAGAAGAGTGCTCTTTCCTCAAAAGCAGAGTGTGTTTCTTGTAAGGCGAGCTAGCGTTTGTTTCCCAGTCTTAAATGGAGTTGAATCACATGCAGTTTCCGTTCCTACGAGCAAGAGTTGGTTTCTGGTAAGGAAAGTCACTATTGCGCTCCCATTGCCATACACAGTACAAATAGCACTCTCGTCTGTTCCCAGCAAGTACTGTGTATTGGACTGAAGAGGAGCTACTGTTCTTGTCAGTTTCCTAAGCAGAATTGAACTAGATATGTCCCGTGTGTGTAGGAAGCACAGTTCTTTTGTTCTGAGCAAGCTCACTGTTCGGACCCCATAGGAAACACAGTAGAGTAGAAGAGTGCTCTTTTCTCAAAAGCCGAGTGTGTTTAGTGTAAGGCGACCTAGCGTTTGCTTCCCAGTCCTAAATGGAGTTGAATCACATGCAGTTTCTGGTCCTACAAGCAAGAGTTGTTTTCTGGTAATAAGAGTCCCTATTGCGCTCCCATTGCCATACACAGTACAAATAGCACTGGCGTCTGCACACAGCATGTACAGTGTATTGGACTGAAGAGGATCTACTGTTCTTGTCAGGTTCCTAAGCAGATTTGAACTAGATATGGCCCATGTGTGTAGGAAGCACAGTTCTTTTGTACTCAGCAAGCTCACTGTTCTGGCCCTGTAGGAAACACAGTAGAGTAGAAGAGTGCTCTTTCCTCAAAAGCAGAGTGTGTTTCTTGTAAGGCGAGCTAGCGTTTGTTTCCCAGTCCTAAATGGAGTTGAATCACATGCAGTTTCTGGTCATACGAGCAAGAGTTGTTTTCTGGTAAGAAGAGTCACTATTGTGCTCCCATTGTCACACACAGGGCAAATAGCACTGGAGTCTGTTCCTAGCATGTACAGTCTATTGGACTGAAGAGGTTCTACTGTTCTTGTCAGTTTCCTAAGCAGAATTGAACAAGATATGGCCCGTGTTTGTAGGAAGCACAGTTCTTTTCTTCTGAGCAAGCTCACATTTCGAACCCCTTAGGTAACACAGTAGAGTAGAAGAGTGCATTTTTCTCAAAAGCAGAGTGTGTTTCTTGTAAGGCGAGATAGCGTTTGTTTCCCAGTCCTAAATGGAGTTGAATCACATGCAGTTTTTGGTCCTACGAGCAAGAGTTGTTTTCTGGTAAGAAGAGTCACTATTGCGCTCCCATTGCCATAGACAGTGCAAATAGCACATGCGTCTGTACCCAGCATGTACAGCATATTCGACTGAAGAGGATCTACTGTTCTTTTTAGTTTCCTAAGCAGAGTTGTACTAGATATGGCCCGTGTGTGTAGGAAGCACAGTTCTTTTGTTCTGAGCAAGCTCACTGTTCGGACCCCATAGGAAACACAGTAGAGTAGAAGAGTGCTCTTTTCTCAAAAGCAGAGTGTGTTTCTTGTAAGGTGAGGTAGCATTTGTTTCCCAGTCCTAAATGGAGTTGAATCAAATGCAGTTTTTGGTCCTACGAGCAAGAGTTGTTTTCTGGTAAGAAGAGTGACTATTGCGCTCCCTTTGCCATACATAGTGCAAATAGCCCTCTCGTCTGTTCCCAGCAAGTACAGTGTATTGGAATGAAGAGGAGCTACTGTTCTTGTCAGTTTCCGAAGCAAAGTTGAACTAGATAAGGCCCGTGTGTGTAGGAAGCACAGTTCTTTTGTTCTGAGCAAGCTCACTGTTCGAACCCCAAAGGAAACACAGTAGAGAGAAGAGTGCTCTTTTCTCAAAAGCAGAGTGTGTTTCTTGTAAGGCGAGGTAGCGTTTGTTTCCCAGTCCTAAATGGAGTTGAATCACATGCAGTTTCTGGTCCTACCAGCAAGAGTTTTTTCTGGTAATAAGAGTCACTATTGTGCTCCCATTGTCATACATAGGGCAAATAGCACTGGCCTCTGTTCTCAGCATGTACAGTGTATTGGACTGAAGAGGATCTACTGTTCTTGTCAGGTTCCTAAGCAGAGTTGAACTAGATATGGCCCGTGTTTGTAGGAAGCACAGTTCTTTTGTTCTGAGCAAGCTCACTGTTCGGACCCCATAGGAAACACAGTAGAGTAGAAGAGTGCTCTTTTCTCAAAGCAGAGTGTGTTTCTTGTAAGGCAAGCTAGCGTTTGTTTCGCAGTCCTAAATGGAGTTGAATCCCATGCAGTTTCTGGTACTACGAGCAAGAGTTTTTTCTGGTAATGAGAGTCACTATAGCGCTCCCATTGCCATACACAGTACATATAGCACTCGCGTCTGTTCCCAGCAAGTACAGTGTATTGGACTGAAGAGGAGCTACTGTTCTTGTCAGTTTCCTAAGCAGAATTGAACTAGGTATGGCCCGTGTGTGTAGGAAGCACAGTTCTTTTGTTCTGAGCAAGCTCACTGTTGGACCCCATAGGAAACACAGTAGAGTAGAAGAGTGCTCTTTTCTCAAAAGCAGAGTGTGTTTCTTGTAAGGCGAGCTAGCGTTTGTTTCCCAATCCTAAATGGAGTTGATTCACATGCAGTTTCTGGTCCTACGAGCAAGAGTTGTTTTCCGGTAAGAAGAGTCACTATTGCGCTCCCGTTGCCATACACAGTACAAATAGCACTGGCGTCTGCACACAGCATGTACAGTGTATTGGACTGAAGAGGATCTACTGTTCTTGTCAGGTTCCTAAGCAGATTTGAACTAGATATGGCCCATGTGTGTAGGAAGCACAGTTCTTTTGTACTCAGCAAGCTCACTGTTCTGGCCCTATAGGAAACACAGTAGAGTAGAAGAGTGCTCTTTCCTCAAAAGCAGAGTGTGTTTCTTGTAAGGCGAGCTAGCGTTTGTTTCCCAGTCCTAAATGGAGTTGAATCACATGCAGTTTCTGGTCATACGAGCAAGAGTTGTTTTCTGGTAAGAAGAGTCACTATTGTGCTCCCATTGTCACACACAGGGCAAATAGCACTGGAGTCTGTTCCTAGCATGTACAGTCTATTGGACTGAAGAGGTTCTACTGTTCTTGTCAGTTTCCTAAGCAGAATTGAACAAGATATGGCCCGTGTTTGTAGGAAGCACAGTTCATTTGTTCTGAGCAAGCTCACATTTCGAACCCCTTAGGAAACACAGTAGAGTAGAAGAGTGCATTTTTCTCAAAAGCAGAGTGTGTTTCTTGTAAGGCGAGATAGCGTTTGTTTCCCAGTCCTAAATGGAGTTGAAATACACATGCAGTTTCTGGTCCTACGAGCAAGAGTTGTTTTCTGGTAAGAAGAGTCACAATTGTGCTCCCTTTGCCATACACAGTGCAAATAGCCCTCGCGTCTCTTCCCAGCAAGTACAGTGTATTGGACTGAAGAGGAGCTACTGTTCTTGTCAGTTTCCTAAGCAGAATTGAACTAGGTATGGCCCGTGTGAGTAGGAAGCACAGTACATTTGTTCTGAGCAAGCTCACTGTTGGACCCCTAGGAAACACAGTAGAGTGGAAGAGTGCTCTTTTCTCAAAAGCAGAGTGTGTTTCTTGTAAGGCGAGCTAGCGTTTGTTTTCCAGTCCTAAATGGAGTTGAATCACATGCAGTTTCTGGTCCTACGAGCAAGAGTTGTTTTCTGGTAAGAAGAGTCACTATTGCGCTCCCATTGCCATACACAGTGCAAATAGCACTGGCGTCTGTACCCAGCATGTACAGCATATTCGACTGAAGAGGATCTACTGTTCTTTTCAGTTTCCTAAGCATAGTTGAACTAGATATGGCCCGTGTGTGTAGGAAGCACAGTTCTTTTGTTCTGAGCAAGCTCACTGTTCGGACCCCATAGGAAACACAGTAGAGTAGAAGAGTGCTCTTTTCTCAAAAGCAGAGTGTGTTTCTTGTAAGGCGAGGTAGCGTTTGTTTCCCAGTCCTAAATGGAGTTGAATCACATGTAGTTTTTGGTCCTGCGAGCAAGAGTTGTTTTCTGGTAAGAAGAGTGACTATTGCGCTCCCTTTGCCATACATAGTGCAAATAGCCCTCTCGTCTGTTCCCAGCAAGTACAGTGTATTGGACTGAAGAGGAGCTACTGTTCTTGTCAGTTTCCTAAGCCGAGTTGAACTAGATATGGCCCGTGTGTGTAGGAAGCACAGTTCTTTTGTTCTCAGCAAGCTCACTGTTCGGACCCCATAGAAAACACAGTAGAGTAGAAGAGTGCTCTTTTCTCAAAAGCAGAGTGTTTTGCTTATAAGGCGAGCTAGCGTTTGTTTCCCAGTCCTAAATGGAGTTGAATCAAATGCAGTTTTTGGTCCTACGAGCAAGAGTTGTTTTCTGGTAAGAAGAGTCACTATTGAGCTCCCATTGCCATACATAGTACAAATAACATTCGCGTCTGTTTCCAGCAAGTACAGTGTATTGGTCTGAAGAGGAGCTACTGTTCATGTCAGTTTCCTAAGCAAAGTTGAACTAGATAAGGCCCGTGTGTGTAGGAAGCACAGTTCTTTTGTTCTGAGCAAGCTCACTGTTCGGACCCCATAGGAAACACAGTAGAGTAGAAGAGTGCTCTTTTCTCAAAAGCAGAGTGTGTTTCTTGTAAGGCGAGCTAGCGTTTGTTTCGCAGTCCTAAATGGAGTTGAATCCCATGCAGTTTCTGGTCCTACGAGCAAGAGTTGTTTTCTGCTAAGAATAGTGACTGTTGCGCTCCCGTTGTCATACATAGGGCAAATAGCACTGGCTTCTGTTCTCAGCATGTACAGTGTATTGGCCTGAAGAGGATCTACTGTTCTTGTCAGGTTCCTAAGCAGAGTTGAACTAGATATGGCCCATGTGTGTAGGAAGCACAGTTCTTTGGTACTCAGCAAGCTAACTGTTCTGGCCCTATAGGAAACACAGTAGAGTAGAAGAGTGCTCTTTCCTCAAAAGCAGAGTGTGTTTCTTGTAAGGCGAGCTAGCGTTTGTTTCCCAGTCTTAAATGGAGTTGAATCACATGCAGTTTCCGTTCCTACGAGCAAGAGTTGGTTTCTGGTAAGGAAAGTCACTATTGCGCTCCCATTGCCATACACAGTACAAATAGCACTCTCGTCTGTTCCCAGCAAGTACTGTGTATTGGACTGAAGAGGAGCTACTGTTCTTGTCAGTTTCCTAAGCAGAATTGAACTAGATATGTCCCGTGTGTGTAGGAAGCACAGTTCCTTTGTTCTGAGCAAGCTCACTGTTCGGACCCCATAGGAAACACAGTAGAGTAGAAGAGTGCTCTTTTCTCAAAAGCCGAGTGTGTTTAGTGTAAGGCAACCTAGCGTTTGCTTCCCAGTCCTAAATGGAGTTGAATCACATGCAGTTTCTGGTCCTACAAGCAAGAGTTGTTTTCTGGTAATAAGAGTCCCTATTGCGCTCCCATTGCCATACACAGTACAAATAGCACTGGCGTCTGCACACAGCATGTACAGTGTATTGGACTGAAGAGGATCTACTGTTCTTGTCAGGTTCCTAAGCAGATTTGAACTAGATATGGCCCATGTGTGTAGGAAGCACAGTTCTTTTGTACTCAGCAAGCTCACTGTTCTGGCCCTATAGGAAACACAGTAGAGTAGAAGAGTGCTCTTTCCTCAAAAGCAGAGTGTGTTTCTTGTAAGGCGAGCTAGCGTTTGTTTCGCAGTCCTAAATGGAGTTGAATCCCATGCAGTTTCTGGTACTACGAGCAAGAGTTTTTTCTGGTAATGAGAGTCACTACTGCGCTCCCATTGCCATACACAGTGCATATAGCACTCGCGTCTGTTCCCAGCAAGTACAGTGTCTTGGACTGAAGAGGAGCTACTGTTCTTGTCAGTTTCCTAAGCAGAATTGAACTAGGTATGGCCCGTGTGTGTAAGAAGCACAGTTCTTTTGTTCTGAGCAAGCTCACTGTTGGACCCCATAGGAAACACAGTAGAGTAGAAGAGTGCTCTTTTCTCAAAAGCAGAGTGTGTTTCTTGTAAGGCGAGCTAGCGTTTGTTTCCCAATCCTAAATGGAGTTGATTCACATGCAGTTTCTGGTCATACGAGCAAGAGTTGTTTTCTGGTAAGAAGAGTCACTATTGTGCTCCCATTGTCCACACAGGGCAAATAGCACTGGAGTCTGTTCCTAGCATGTACAGTCTATTGGACTGAAGAGGTTCTACTGTTCTTGTCAGTTTCCTAAGCAGAATTGAAAAGATATGGCCCGTGTTTGTAGGAAGCACAGTTCTTTTGTTCTGAGCAAGCTCACATTTCGAACCCCTTAGGAAACACAGTAGAGTAGAAGAGTGCATTTTTCTCAAAAGCAGAGTGTGTTTCTTGTAAGGCGAGCTAGCGTTTGTTTCCCAGTCCTAAATGGAGTTGAATCACATGCAGTTTCTGGTCATACGAGCAAGAGTTGTTTTCTGGTAAGAAGAGTCACTATTGTGCTCCCATTGTCACACACAGGGCAAATAGCACTGGAGTCTGTTCCTAGCATGTACAGTCTATTGGACTGAAGAGGTTCTACTGTTCTTGTCAGTTTCCTAAGCAGAATTGAACAAGATATGGCCCGTGTTTGTAGGAAGCACAGTTCTTTTGTTCTGAGCAAGCTCACATTTCGAACCCCTTAGGAAACACAGTAGAGTAGAAGAGTGCATTTTTCTCAAAAGCAGAGTGTGTTTCTTGTAAGGAGAGCTAGCGTTTGTTTCCCAGTCCTAAATGGAGTTGAATCACATGCAGTTTCTGGTCATACGAGCAAGAGTTGTTTTCTGGTAAGAAGAGTCACTATTGTGCTCCCATTGTCACACACAGGGCAAATAGCACTGGAGTCTGTTCCTAGCATGTACAGTCTATTGGACTGAAGAGGTTCTACTGTTCTTGTCAGTTTCCTAAGCAGAATTGAACAAGATATGGCCCGTGTTTGTAGGAAGCACAGTTCTTTTGTTCTGAGCAAGCTCACATTTCGAACCCCTTAGGAAACACAGTAGAGTAGAAGAGTGCATTTTTCTCAAAAGCAGAGTGTGTTTCTTGTAAGGCGAGATAGCGTTTGTTTCCCAGTCCTAAATGGAGTTGAAATACACATGCATTTCTGGTCCTATGAGCAAGAGTTGTTTTCTGGTAAGAAGAGTCACTATTGTGCTCCCTTTGCCATACACAGTGCAAATAGCCCTCTCGTCTCTTCCCAGCAAGTACAGTGTATTGGACTGAAGAGGAGCTACTGTTCTTGTCAGTTTCCTAAGCAGAATTGAACTAGATATGGCCCGTGTGTGCAGGAAGCACAGTTCTTTTGTTCTGAGCAAGCTTACTGTTTGGACCCCATAGGAAACACAGTAGAGTAGAAGAGTGCTCTTTTCTCAAAAGCAGAGTGTGTTTCATGAAAGGCGAGCTAGCGTTTGTTTTCCAGTCCTAAATGGAGTTGAATCACATGCAGTTTCTGGTCCTACGAGCAAGAGTTGTTTTCGGGTAAGAAGAGTCACTATTGCGCTCCCATTGCCATACACAGTGCAAATAGCACTGGCGTCTGTACCCAGCATGTACAGCGTATTCGACTGAAGAGGATCTACTGTTCTTTTCAGTTTCCTAAGCAGAGTTGAACTAGATATGGCCCGTGTGTTTAGGAAGCACAGTTCTTTTGTTCTGAGCAAGCTCACTGTTCGGACCCCATAGGAAACACAGTAGAGTAGAAGAGTGCTCTTTTCTCAAAAGCAGAGTGTGTTTCTTGTAAGGCGAGCTAGCGTTTGTTTCCCAGTCCTAAATGGAGTTGAATCAAATGCAGTTTTTGGTCCTATGAGCAAGAGGTGTTTTCTTCTAAGAATAGTGACTGTTGTGCTCCCATTGTCATACATAGGGCAAATAGCACTGGCTTCTGTTCTCAGCATGTACAGTGTATTGGCCTGAAGAGGATCTACTGTTTTTGTCAGGTTCCTAAGCAGAGTTGAACTAGATATGGCCCGTGTGTGTAGGAAGCACAGTTCTTTTGTTCTGAGCAAGCTCACTGTTCGGACCCCATAGGAAACACAGTAGAGTAGAAGAGTGCTCTTTTCTCAAAAGCAGAGTGTGTTTCTTGTAAGGCGAGCTAGCGTTTGTTTCCCAATCCTAAATGGAGTTGATTCTCATGCAGTTTCTGGTCCTACCAGCAAGAGTTGTTTTCTGGTAAGAAGAGTCACTATTGCGCTCCAATTGCCATACACAGTACAAATAGCACTGGCGTCTGCACACAGCATGTACAGTGTATTGGACTGAAGAGGATCTACTGTTCTTGTCAGGTTCCTAAGCAGATTTGAACTAGATATGGCCCATGTGTGTAGGAAGCACAGTTCTTTTGTACTCAGCAAGCTCACTGTTCTGGCCCTATAGGAAACACAGTAGAGTAGAAGAGTGCTCTTTCCTCAAAAGCAGAGTGTGTTTCTTGTAAGGCGAGCTAGCGTTTGTTTCCCAGTCCTAAATGGAGTTGAATCACATGCAGTTTCTGGTCATATGAGCAAGAGTTGTTTTCTGGTAAGAACAGTCACTATTGTGCTCCCATTGTCACACACGGGGCAAATAGCACTGGAGTCTGTTCCTAGCATGTACAGTCTATTGGACTGAAGAGGTTCTACTGTTCTTGTGAGTTTCCTAAGCAGAATTGAACAAGATATGGCCGTGTGTGTAGGAAGCACAGTTCTTTTGTTCTGAGCAAGCTCACATTTTGAACCCCATAGGAAACACAGTAGAGTAGAAGAGTGCATTTTCTCAAAAGCAGAGTGTGTTGCTCGTAAGGCGAGATAGCGTTTGTTTCCAAGTCCTAAATGGAGTTGAAATACACATGCAGTTTCTGGTACTACGAGCAAGAGTTGTTTTCTCATAAGAAGAGTCACTATTGTGCTCCCTTTGCCATACACACTGCAAATAGCCCTCGCGTCTCTTCCCAGCAAGTACAGTGTATTGGACTGAAGAAGAGCTACTGTTCTTGTCAGTTTCCTAAGCAGAATTGAACTAGGTATGGCCCGTGTGTGTAGGAAGCACAGTACTTTTGTTCTGAGCAACCTCACTGTTGGACCCCATAGGAAACACAGTAGAGTAGAAGAGTGCTCTTTTCTCAAAAGCAGAGTGTGTTTCTTGTAAGGCGAGCTAGCGTTTGTTTCCCAATCCTAAATGGAGTTGAATCACATGCAGTTTCTGGTCCTACGAGCAAGAGTTGTTTTCTCGTAAGAAGAGTCACTATTGCACTCCCTTTGCCATACACAGTGCAAATAGCCCTCGCGTCTGTTCCCAGCAAGTACAGTGTATTGGACTGAAGAGGAGCTACTGTTCTTGTCAGTTTCCTAAGCAGAATTGAACTAGATATGGCCTGTGTGTGTAGGAAGCACAGTTGTTTTGTTCTGAGCAAGCTCACTGTTTGGACCCCATAGGAAACACAGTAGAGTAGAAGAGTGCTCTTTTCTCAAAAGCAGAGTGTGTTTCTTGTAAGGCGAGGTAGCGTTTGTTTCCCAGTCCTAAATGGAGTTGAATCAAATGCAGTTTTTGGTCCTATGAGCAAGAGTTGTTTTCTGCTAAGAATAGTGACTGTTGCGCTCCCATTGTCATACATAGGGCAAATAGCACTGGCTTCTGTTCTCAGCATGTACAGTGTATTGGCCTGAAGAGGATCTACTGTTTTTGTCAGGTTCCTAAGCAGAGTTGAACTAGATATGGCCCGTGTGTGTAGGAAGCACAGTTCTTTTGTTCTGAGCAAGCTCACTGTTCGGACCCCATAGGAAACACAGTAGAGTAGAAGAGTGCTCTTTTCTCAAAAGCAGAGTGTGTTTCTTGTAAGGCGAGCTAGCGTTTGTTTCCCAATCCTAAATGGAGTTGATTCTCATGCAGTTTCTGGTCCTACCAGCAAGAGTTGTTTTCTGGTAAGAAGAGTCACTATTGCGCTCCAATTGCCATACACAGTACAAATAGCACTGGCGTCTGCACACAGCATGTACAGTGTATTGGACTGAAGAGGATCTACTGTTCTTGTCAGGTTCCTAAGCAGATTTTTACTAGATATGGCCCATGTGTGTAGGAAGCACAGTTCTTTTGTACTCAGCAAGCTCACTGTTCTGGCCCTATAGGAAACACAGTAGAGTAGAAGAGTGCTCTTTCCTCAAAAGCAGAGTGTGTTTCTTGTAAGGCGAGCTAGCGTTTGTTTCCCAGTCCTAAATGGAGTTGAATCACATGCAGTTTCTGGTCATATGAGCAAGAGTTGTTTTCTGGTAAGAAGAGTCACTATTGTGCTCCCATTGTCACACACGGGGCAAATAGCACTGGAGTCTGTTCCTAGCATGTACAGTCTATTGGACTGAAGAGGTTCTACTGTTCTTGTGAGTTTCCTAAGCAGAATTGAACAAGATATGGCCGTGTGTGTAGGAAGCACAGTTCTTTTGTTCTGAGCAAGCTCACATTTTGAACCCCGTAGGAAACACAGTAGAGTAGAAGAGTGCATTTTCTCAAAAGCAGAGTGTGTTGCTCGTAAGGCGAGATAGCGTTTGTTTCCAAGTCCTAAATGGAGTTGAAATACACATGCAGTTTCTGGTACTACGAGCAAGAGTTGTTTTCTCGTAAGAAGAGTCACTATTGCGCTCCCTTTGCCATACACAGTGCAAATAGCCCTCGCGTCTCTTCCCAGCAAGTACAGTGTATTGGACTGAAGAAGAGCTAATGTTCTTGTCAGTTTCCTAAGCAGAATTGAACAAGGTATGGCCCGTGTGTGTAGGAAGCACAGTACTTTTGTTCTGAGCAACCTCACTGTTGGACCCCATAGGAAACACAGTAGAGTAGAAGAGTGCTCTTTTCTCAAAAGCAGAGTGTGTTTCTTGTAAGGCGAGCTAGCGTTTGTTTCCCAATCCTAAATGGAGTTGAATCACATGCAGTTTCTGGTCCTACGAGCAAGAGTTGTTTTCTCGTAAGAAGAGTCACTATTGCACTCCCTTTGCCATACACAGTGCAAATAGCCCTCGCGTCTGTTCCCAGCAAGTACAGTGTATTGGACTGAAGAGGAGCTACTGTTCTTGTCAGTTTCCTAAGCAGAATTGAACTAGATATGGCCTGTGTGTGTAGGAAGCACAGTTGTTTTGTTCTGAGCAAGCTCACTGTTTGGACCCCATAGGAAACACAGTAGAGTAGAAGAGTGCTCTTTTCTCAAAAGCAGAGTGTGTTTCTTGTAAGGCGAGCTAGCTTTTGTTTCCCAGTCCTAAATGGAGTTGAATCAAATGCAGTTTCTGGTCCTACGAGCAAGGGTTGTCTTCTGGTAAGAAGAGTTACTGTTGCGGTCCCATTGCCATACACAGTGCAAATAGCACTGGCGTATGTACCCAGCATGTACAGCGTTTTGGACTGAAGAGGATCTACTGTTCTTTTCAGTTTCCTAAGCAGAGTTGAACTAGATTTGGCCCGTGGGTGTAGGAAGCACAGTTCTTTTGTTCTGAGCAAGCTCACTGTTCGGACCCCTTAGGAAACACAGTAGAGTAGAAGAGTGCTCTTTTCTCAAAAGCAGAGTGTGTTTCTTGTAAGACGAGCTAGCGTTGGTTTCCCAGTCCTAAATGGAGTTGAATCAAATGCAGTTTTTGGTCCTACGAGCAAGAGTTGTTTTCTGGTAAGAAGAGTGACTATTGCACTCCCTTTGCCATACATAGTGCAAATAACCCTCTCGTCTGTTCCCAGCAAGTACAGTGTATTGGACTGAAGAGGAGCTACTGTTCTTGTCAGTTTCCTAAGCAGAGTTGAACTAGATATGGCCCGTGTGTGTAGGAAGCACAGTTCTTTTGTTCTGAGCAAGCTCACTGTTTGGACCCCATAGGAAACACAGTAGAGTAGAAGAGTGCTCTTTTCTCAAAAGCAGAGTGTGTTTCTTGTAAGGCGAGCTAGCGTTTGTTTCCCAGTCCTAAATGGAGTTGAATCACATGCAGTTTCTGGTCCTACGAGCAAGAGTTTTTTCTGGTAATAAGAGTCACTATAGCGCTCCCATTGTCATACACAGGGCAAATAGAACTGGCCTATGTTCTCAGCATGTACAGTGTATTGGACTGAAGAGGATCTACTGTTCTTGTCAGTTTCCTAAACAGAGTTGAACTAGATATGGCCCATGTGTGTAGGAAGCACATTTCTTTTGTACTCAGCAAGCTCACTGTTCTGGCCCTATAGGAAACACAGTAGAGTAGAAGAGTGCTCTTTCCTCAAAAGCAGAGTGTGTTTCTTGTAAGGCGAGCTAGCGTTTGTTTCCCAGTCCTAAATGGAGTTGAATCACATGCAGTTTCTGGTCATACGAGCAAGAGTTTTTTTCTGGTAAGAAGAGTCACTATTGTGCTCCCATTGTCACACACAGGGCAAATAGCACTGGAGTCTGTTCCTAGCATGTACAGTCTATTGGACTGAAGAGGTTCTACTGTTCTTGTCAGTTTCCTAAGCAGAATTGAACAACATATGGCCCGTGTTTGTAGGAAGCACAGTTCTTTTTTTCTGAGCAAGCTCACATTTCGAACCCCTTAGGAAACACAGTAGAGTAGAAGAGTGCATTTTTCTCAAAAGCAGAGTGTGTTTCTTGTAAG
>NW_026736069.1:0-85542 GCF_949786415.1 Peromyscus eremicus
AGAAAGTCACTATTGTGCTCCCCTTGCCATACACAGTGCAAATAGCACTCGTGTCTGTTCCCAGCAAGTACAGTGTATCGGACTGAAGTGGAGCTACTGTTCTTGTCAGTTTCCTAAGCAGAGTTGAACTAGATATGGCCCGTGTGTGTAGGAAGCACATTTCTTATGTTCTGAGCAAGCTCACTGTTCTGGCTCTATAGGAAACACCGTAGAGTAGAAGAGTGGTCTTTTCTCAAAAGAAGAGTGTGTTTTTGTAAGGCGAGCTAGCGTTTGTTTCCTACTCCTAAATGGAGTTGAATCACATGCAGTTTCTGGTCCTAAGAACAAGAGTTGTTTTCTGGTAAGGAGAGTCACTATTGTGCTCCCATTGCTCTACACAAGGCAAATAGCACTCGCATCTTTTCACAGCAAGTACAGTGTATTGGTCTGAATAGGAGCTACTGTTCTTGTCAGTTTCCTAAGCAGATTTGAACTAGATATGGTCCGTGTGTGTAGGAAGCACAGTTCTTTTGTTCTGAGCAAGCTCACTGTTTGGACACCATAGGAAACACAGTAGAGTAGAAGAGTGCTCTTTTCTCTAAAGCAGAGTGTGTTTCTTTTAAGGCGAGCTAGCGTTTGTTTCCCAGTCCTAAATGGAGTGGAATCACATGCAGTTTCTGGTCCTACGAGCAAGAGTTGTTTTCTGGTAAGGAAAGTCACTGTTGCGCTCCCATTGCCATACATAGTGCAAATAGCACATGTGTCTGTTCCCAGCAAGTACAGTGTATCAGAGTGAAGAGGAGCTACTGTTCTTGTCAGTATCCTAAGCAGAGTTGAACTAGATATGGCTCGTGTGTGTAGGAAGCACAGTTCTTATGTTCTGAGCAAGCTCACTGTTCTGGCCCTATAGGAAACACAGTAGAGTAGAAGAGTGCTCTTTTCTCTAAAGCAGAGTGTGTTTCTTGTAAGGCGAGCAAGCGTTTGTTTCCTAGTCCTAAATGGAGTTGAATCACATGCAGTTTCTGGTCCTACGAACAAGAGTTATTTTCTGGTATGGAAAGTCACTATTGTGCTCCCATTGCCATGCACAGTGCAAATAGCACTCGCGTCTGTTCCCAGCAAGTACAGTGTATTGGACGGAATAGGTGCTACTGTTCTTGTCAGTTTCCTAAGCAGAGTTGATCTAGATATGGTCCGTGTGTGTAGGAAGCACAGTTCTTTTGTTCTGAGCAAGCTCACTGTTTGAACCCCACAGGAAACAGAGTAGAGTAGAAGAGTGCTCTTTTCTCTAAAGCAGAGTGTGTTTCTTTTAAGGAGAGCTAGCATTTGTTTCCCAGGCCTAAATGGAGTTGAATCCCATGCAGTTTCAGGTAGTACGAGCAAGAGTTGTTTTCTGGTAAGGAAAGTCACTATTGCGCTCACATTGCCATACACAGTGCAAATAGCCCTCCCGTCTGTTCCCAGCAAGTACAGTGTATTGGACTGAAGAGGAGCTACTGTTCTTCTCAGTTTCCTAAGCAGAGTTGAACTAGATATGTCCCGTGTGTGTAGGAAGCACAGTTCTTATGTTCTGAGCAAGCTCACTGTTCTGGCCCTATAGGAAACACAGTAGAGTAGATGAGTGCTCTTTTCTCTATAGAAGAGTGTGTTTCTTGTAAGGCGAGGTAATGTTTGTTCCCTAGTCCTAAATGGAGTTGAATCACATGCAGTTTCTGGTATTATGAACAAGAGTTGTTTTCTGGTAAGGAAAGTCACATTGTAATCCCATTGCCATACACAGTGCAAATAGCTCTCGCGTCTGTTCCCAGCAAGTACAGTGTATTGCACTGAATATGTGCTACAGTTCTTGTCAGTTTCCTATGCAGAGTTGAACTAGATATTATCCGTGTGTGTAGGAAGCACAGTTCTTTTGATTGAGCAAGCTCACTGTTTGGACCCCATAGGAAACACAGTAGAGTAGAAGAGTGCTCTTTTCTCTAAAGCAGTGTGTGTTTCTTGTAAGGCGAGCTAGCGTTTGTTTCGCAGTCCTAAATGGAGTTGAAACCCATGCAGTTTCTGGTCCTACGAGCAAGAGTTGTTTTCTGGTAAGGAAATTCACTATTGCGCTCCCAATGCCATACACAGTGCAAATAGCACATGCGTCTTTTCCCAGCAAGTACAGCGTATTGAACTGAAGAGGAGCTATTGTTCTTGTCAGTTTCCTAAGCAGAGTTGAACTAGATATGGCCCGTGTGTGTAGGAAGCACAGTTCTTATGTTCTGAGTAAGCTCACTGTTCTGGCCCTATAGGAAACACAGTAGAGTAGAAGAGTGCTCATTTCTCTAAAGCAGAGTGTGTTTCTTGTAAGGCGAGCTCGCGTTTGTTTCCTAGTCCTAAATGGAGTTGAATCCCATGCAGTTTCTGGTACTATGAACAAGGGTTGTTTTCTGGTAAGAACAGTCACTATTGTGCTGCCCTTGCCATACACAGGACAAATAGCACTGGCGTCTGTTCGCAGCAAGTACAGTGTATTGGACTGAAGAGGATGTACTGTTCTTGTCAGGTTCCTAAACAGACTTGAACTAGATATGGCCGTGTGTGTAGGAAGCACAGTTTTTTTGTTCTGAGCAAGCTCACTGTTCGGACCCCATAGGAAACACAGTAGAGTAGAAGAGTGCTCTTTTCTCAAAAGCAGAGTGTGTTTCATGTAAAGCGAGCTAGCATTTTTTTCCTAGTCCTAAATGGAGTTGAATCAAATGCAGTTTCTGGTCCTACGAACAAGAGTTGTTTTCTGGTAAGGAAAGTCACAATAGCACTCGCGTCTTTTCCACGCAATTACAGTGTATTGGACTGAATAGGAGCTACTGTTCTTGTCAGTTTCCTTAGCAGAGTTGAACTATATATGGCCCGTGTGTGTAGGAAGCTCAGTTCTTTTGTTCTGGTGTTACGAGCAAGAGTTGTTTTCTGGTGAGGAAAGTCACTACTGTGCTCCCATTGCCATACACAGTACAAATAGCACTCGCGTCTGTTCCCAGCAAGTACAGTGTGTTGGACTGAACAGGAGCTACTGTTTTTGTGAGGTTCCTAACAGTGTTGAACTAGATATGGTCCGTGTGTGTAGGAAGCACACTTGTTTTCTTCTGAGCAAGCTCATTCTTTGGACCCCATAGGAAACACAGTAGAGTAGAAGAGTGCTCTTTTCTCAAAAGCAGAGTGTGTTTCTTGTAAGGCGAACTAGCGTTTGTTTCCCAGTCCTAAATAGAGTTGAATCCCATGCAGTTTCTGGTCCTACGAGCAAGAGTTGTTTTCTGGTAAGAAGAGTCACTATTGCGCTGCCTTTGCCATACACAGGACAAATAGCACTGTTGCCTGTTCCCAGCAGTACAGTGTATTGGACTGAAGAGGATCTACTGTTCTTGTCAGGTTCCTAAGCAGAAATGAACTAGGTATGGCGGTGTGTGTAGGAAGCATGGTTTTTTTGTTCTGAGCAAGCTCACTGTTCGGACCTCATAGGAAACACAGTAGAGTACAAGAGTGCTCTTTTCTCAAAAGCAGAGTGTGTTTCTTGTAAGGCAAGCTAGCGTTTGTTTCCTAGTCCTAAATGGAGTTCAATCACAGGCAGTTTCCGGTTCTATGAGCAAGAGTTGTTTTCTGGTAAGGAAAGTCACTATTGTGCTCATATTGCCATACACAGTGCAAATAGCACTCGCGTCTGTTCCCAGCAAGTACAGTGTATTGGACTGAATAGGAGCTACTGTTCTTGTCAGTATCTTAAACAGAGTAGAACTAGATATGGCCATGTGTGTAGGAAGCACAGTTCTTTTGTTCTGAGCAAGCTCACTGTTTGGACCACATTCGAAACACAGAAGAGTAGAAGAGTGCTCTTTTCTCAAAAGCAGAGTGTGTTTCTTGTAAGGCGAGCTAGCGTTTGTTTCCCAGTCCTATATGGAGTTGAATCACATGCAGTTTCTGGTCCTATGAGCAAGAGTTGTTTTCTGGTAAGGAAAGTCACTATTGCGCTCCCATTGCCATACACAGTGCAAATAGCACTCGCGTCTGTTCCCAGCAAGTACAGTGTATTGGACTGAAGAGGAGCTACTGTTTTTGTCAGTTTCCTAAGTAGAGTTGAACGAGATATGTCCCGAGTGTGTAGGAAGCACAGTTCTTTTGTTCTGAGCAAGCGCACTGTTTGGACCCCATAGGAAACACAGTAGAGTAGAAGAGTGCTCTTTTCTCAAATGCAGAGTGTGTTTCTTGTAAGGCTAGCTCGTGTTTGTTTCCCAGTCCTAAATAAAGTTGAATCACATGCAGTTTCTGGTCCTACAAGCAAAAGTTGTTTTATGGTAAGAAGAGTCACTATTGCGCTGCCATTGCCATACACAGGACAAATAGCACTTGCATCTGTTCCCAGCAAGTATAGTGTATTGGACGGAAGAGGATCTACTGTTCTTGTCAGGTTTATAAGCAGAATTGAACTAGATATGTCCGTGTGTGTAGGAAGCACAGTTTTTTTGTTCTGAGCAAACTCACTTCGGACCCCTAGGAAACACAGTAGAGTAGAAGAGTGCTCTTTTCTCTAAAGCAGATTGTGTTTCTTGTAAGGCAAGCTAGCATTTGTTTCCCAGTCCTAAATGGAGTGGAATCACATGCAGTTTCTGGTCCTACGATCAAGAGTTGTTTTCTGGTAAGGAAAGTCACTATTGCGCTCCCATTGCCATACACAGTGCAAATAGCACATGCGTCTGTATTCAGCAAGTACAGTGTATCGGACTAAAGAGGAGCTACTGTTCTTGTCAGTTTCCTAAGCAGAGTTGAACTAGATATGGCCCGTGTGTGTAGGAAGCACAGTTCTTATGTTCTGAGCAAGCTCACTGTTCTGGCCCTATAGGAAACACAGTAGAGTAGAAGAGTGCTCTTTTCTCTAAAGCAGAATGTGTTTCTTGTAAGGCGAGCTCACATTTGTTTCCCAGTCATAAATGGAGTTGAGTCACATGCAGTTTTTGGTCCTACGAGCAAGAGTTGTTTTCTGGTAAGAAGAGTCACTATTGCGCTCCAAATGCCATATACATCGCAAATAGCCCTCGCGTCTGTTCCCAGCAAGTACAGTGTATCGGACTGAAGAGGAGCTACTGTTCTTGTCAGTTTCCTAAGCAGAATTGAACTAGATATGGCCCGTGTGTTTAGGAAGCACAGTTATTATGTTCTGAGCAAGCTCACTGTTCTGGCCCTATAGGAAACACAGTAGAGTAGAAGAGTGCTCTTTTCTCTAAAGCAGAGTGTGTTTCTTGTAAGGCGAGGTAGCGTTTGTTTCCGAGTCCTAAATGGAGTTGAATCACATGCAGTTTCTGGTTTTACGAACAAGAGGTGTTTTCTGGTAAGGAAACTCACTATTGCGCTCCCATTGCCATACACAGTGCAAATAGCACTCGCGTATGTTCCCAGCAAGTACAGTGTATTGGACTGAATAGGTGCTACTGTTCTTGTCAGTTTCCTAAGCAGAGTTGAACTAGGTATGGTCCGTGTGTGTAAGAAGCACAGTTCTTTTGTTCTGAGCAAGCTCACTGTTTGGACCCCATAGGAAACACAGTAGAGTAGAAGAGTGCTCTTTTCTCTAAAGCAGAGTATGTTTCTTGTAAGGAGAACTAGCCTTCGTTTCCCTGTCCTAAATGGATTTGAATCCCATGCAGTTTCTGGTCCTACGAGCAAGAGTTGTTTTCTGGTAAGAAGAGTAACTATTGCGTTGGCAATGCCATTCACAGGACAAATAGCTCTGGCGTCTGTTCACAGCAAGTCCAGTGTACTGGACTGAAGAGGATATACTGTTCTTGTCAGGATCCTAAGCAGACTTGAACTAGATATGGCCGTGTGTGTAGGAAGCACAGTTTTTTGTTCTGAGCTGGTTCACTGTTCGGACCCCATAGGAAACACAGTAGAGTAGAAGAGTGCTCTTTTCTCAAAAGCAGAGTGTGTTTCTTGTAAGGCGAGCTTGCGTTTGTTTCCCAGTCCTAAATGGAGTGGAATCACATGCAGTTTCTGGTCCTACGAGCAAGAGTTGTTTTCTGGTAAGGAAAGTCACTATTGCGCTCCCCTTGCCATACACAGTGCAAATAGCCCTCCCATCTGTTCCCAGCAAGAACAGTGTATTGGACTGAAGAGGAGCTACTGTTCTTCTCAGTTTCCTAAGCAGAGTTGAACTAGATATGGCCCGTGTGTGTAGGAAGCACAGTTCTTTTTTTCTGAGCAAGCTCACTGTTCTGGCCATATAGGAAATCAGTAGAGTAGAAGAGTGCTCTTTTCTCAAAAGCAGAGTGTGTTTCTTGTAAAGCGAGCTAGAGTTTGTTTCCCAGTCCTAAATGGAGTTGAATCACATGCAGTTTCTGGTCCTACGAGCAAGAGTTTTTTTCTGGTTAGAAGAGTCACTATTGTGCTGCCATTGCCTTACAGGACAAATAGCACTGGCGTCTGTTCCCAGCAAGTCCAGTGTATTGGACTGAACAGGATCTACTGTTCTTGTCAGGTTCCTAAGCAGACTTGAACTAGATATGGCCGTGTGTGTAGGAAGCACAGTTTTTTTGTTCTGAGCAAGCTCACTGTTCGGAACACATAGGAAACACAGTATAGTTGATGAGTGCTCTTTTCTCAAAAGCAGAGTGTTTTTCTTGGAAGGCGAGCTAGCGTTTTTTTCCCAGTCCTAAATGGAGTTGAGTCACATGCAGTTTTTTGTCCTACGCGCAAGAGTTGTTTTCTGGTAAGACGAGTCACTATTGTGCTCCCCTTGCCATACACAGTGCAAATAGCACTCACGTCTTTTCCCAGCAAGTACAGTGTATTGGTCTGAATAGGAGCTACTGTTCTTGTCACTTTTCTAAGCAGAGTTGAACTAGATACGGCCCGTGTGTGTAGAAAGCACAGTTCTTATGTTCTGAGCAAGCTCACTGTTCTGGCCCTATAGGAAACACAGTAGTGTAGAAGAGTGCTCTTTTCTCTAAAGCAGAGTGTGTTTCTTGTAAGGCGAGCTAGCGTTTGTTTCCTAGTCCTAAATGGAGTTGAATCACATGCAGTTTCTGGTCCTACGAACAAGAGTTTTTTTCTGGTAAGGAAAGTCACTATTGTGCTCCCATTGCCATACACAGTGCAAATAGCACTCGCATCTGTTCCCAGCAAGTACAGTGTATTGGACTGAATAGGTGCTACTGTTCTTTTCAGTTTGCTAAGCAGAGTTGAACTAGATATGGTCCGTGTGTGTAGGAAGCACAGTTCTTTTTTTCTGAGCAAGCTCACTGTTTGGACCCCATAGGAAACACAGTAGAGTAGAAGAGTGCTCTTTTCTCTAAAGCAGAGTGTGTTTCGTGTAAGGAGAGCTAGCGTTTGTTTCCCAGTCCTAAATGGAGTTCAATCCCATGCAGTTTCTGGTACTACGAGCAAGAGTTGTTTTCTGGTAAGAAGAGTCACTATTGTGCTGCCATTGCCATACACAGGACAAATAGCACTGGCGTCTGTTTGCAGCAAGTACAGTGTATTGGGCAGAAGAGGATCTACTGTTCTAGTCAGTTTCCTAAGCAGACTTGAACTAGATATGGCCGTGTGTGTAGGAAGCACAGTTTTTTTGTTCTGAGCAAGCTCACTGTTCAGACCCCATAGGAAACACAGTAGAGTAGAAGAGTGCTCATTTCTCAAAAGCAGAATGTGTTTCTTGGAAGACGAGCTAGCGTTTGTTTCCCAGTCCTAAATAGAGTTGAGTCACATGCAGGTTTTTGTCCTACGAGCAAGAGTTGTTTTCTGGTAAGAAGATTCACTATTGTGCTCCAATTGCCATACAGAGTGCGAATAGCACTCGCGTCTGTTTCCCGCAAGTACAGTGTATTGGACTGAAGAGGGTCTACTGTTCTTGTCAGTTTCCTAAGCAGAGTTGAACTAGATATGGCCCGTGTGTGTAGGAAGCACAGTTCTTTTGTTCTGAGCAAGCTCACTGTTCGGACCCCATAGGAAACACAGTAGAGTAGAAGAGAGCTCTTTTCTCAAAAGCAGAGTGTGTTTCATGTAAAGCGAGCTAGCATTTGTTTCCCAGTCGTAAATGGAGTTGAATCACATGCAGTTTCTGGTCTTACAAGCAAGAGTTGTTTTCTGGTAAGGAAAGTCACTATTGTGCTCCCAATGCCATACACAGTGCAAATAGCACATGCGTCTGTTCCCAGCAAGTACAGCATATCGGACTGAAGAGGAGCTATTGTTCTTGTCAGTTTCCTAAGCAGAGTTGAACTAGATATGGCCCGTGTGTGTAGGACGCACAGTTCTTATGTTCTGAGCAAGCTCACTTTTCTAGCCCTATAGGAAACAGAGTAGAGTAGAAGAGTGCTCTTTTCTCAAAAGCAGAGTGTGTTTCTTGTAAGGCGAGCTAGCGTTTGTTTCCTAGTCCTAAATGGAGTTGAATCACATGCAGTTTCTGGTCCTACGAACAAGAGTTGTTTTCTGGTAAAGAAAGTCACTATTGTGCTCCCCTTGCCATACACAGTGCAAATAGCACTCGTGTCTGTTCCCAGCAAGTACAGTGTATCGGACTGAAGTGGAGCTACTGTTCTTGTCAGTTTCCTAAGCAGAGTTGAACTAGATATGGCCCGTGTGTGTAGGAAGCACATTTCTTATGTTCTGAGCAAGCTCACTGTTCTGGCTCTATAGGAAACACCGTAGAGTAGAAGAGTGGTCTTTTCTCAAAAGAAGAGTGTGTTTTTGTAAGGCGAGCTAGCGTTTGTTTCCTACTCCTAAATGGAGTTGAATCACATGCAGTTTCTGGTCCTAAGAACAAGAGTTGTTTTCTGGTAAGGAGAGTCACTATTGTGCTCCCATTGCTCTACACAAGGCAAATAGCACTCGCATCTTTTCACAGCAAGTACAGTGTATTGGTCTGAATAGGAGCTACTGTTCTTGTCAGTTTCCTAAGCAGATTTGAACTAGATATGGTCCGTGTGTGTAGGAAGCACAGTTCTTTTGTTCTGAGCAAGCTCACTGTTTGGACACCATAGGAAACACAGTAGAGTAGAAGAGTGCTCTTTTCTCTAAAGCAGAGTGTGTTTCTTGTAAGGCAAGCTAGCGTTTGTTTCCCAGTCCTAAATGGAGTGGAATCACATGCAGTTTCTGGTCCTACGAGCAAGAGTTGTTTTCTGGTAAGGAAAGTCACTGTTGCGCTCCCATTGCCATACATAGTGCAAATAGCACATGTGTCTGTTCCCAGCAAGTACAGTGTATCAGAGTGAAGAGGAGCTACTGTTCTTGTCAGTATCCTAAGCAGAGTTGAACTAGATATGGCTCGTGTGTGTAGGAAGCACAGTTCTTATGTTCTGAGCAAGCTCACTGTTCTGGCCCTATAGGAAACACAGTAGAGTAGAAGAGTGCTCTTTTCTCTAAAGCAGAGTGTGTTTCTTGTAAGGCGAGCAAGCGTTTGTTTCCTAGTCCTAAATGGAGTTGAATCACATGCAGTTTCTGGTCCTACGAACAAGAGTTATTTTCTGGTATGGAAAGTCACTATTGTGCTCCCATTGCCATGCACAGTGCAAATAGCACTCGCGTCTGTTCCCAGCAAGTACAGTGTATTGGACGGAATAGGTGCTACTGTTCTTGTCAGTTTCCTAAGCAGAGTTGATCTAGATATGGTCCGTGTGTGTAGGAAGCACAGTTCTTTTGTTCTGAGCAAGCTCACTGTTTGAACCCCACAGGAAACAGAGTAGAGTAGAAGAGTGCTCTTTTCTCTAAAGCAGAGTGTGTTTCTTTTAAGGAGAGCTAGCATTTGTTTCCCAGGCCTAAATGGAGTTGAATCCCATGCAGTTTCAGGTAGTACGAGCAAGAGTTGTTTTCTGGTAAGGAAAGTCACTATTGCGCTCACATTGCCATACACAGTGCAAATAGCCCTCCCGTCTGTTCCCAGCAAGTACAGTGTATTGGACTGAAGAGGAGCTACTGTTCTTCTCAGTTTCCTAAGCAGAGTTGAACTAGATATGTCCCGTGTGTGTAGGAAGCACAGTTCTTATGTTCTGAGCAAGCTCACTGTTCTGGCCCTATAGGAAACACAGTAGAGTAGATGAGTGCTCTTTTCTCTATAGAAGAGTGTGTTTCTTGTAAGGCGAGGTAATGTTTGTTCCCTAGTCCTAAATGGAGTTGAATCACATGCAGTTTCTGGTATTATGAAAAAGAGTTGTTTTCTGGTAAGGAAAGTCACATTGTAATCCCATTGCCATACACAGTGCAAATAGCTCTCGCGTCTGTTCCCAGCAAGTACAGTGTATTGCACTGAATATGTGCTACAGTTCTTGTCAGTTTCCTATGCAGAGTTGAACTAGATATTATCCGTGTGTGTAGGAAGCACAGTTCTTTTGATTGAGCAAGCTCACTGTTTGGACCCCATAGGAAACACAGTAGAGTAGAAGAGTGCTCTTTTCTCTAAAGCAGTGTGTGTTTCTTGTAAGGCGAGCTAGCGTTTGTTTCGCAGTCCTAAATGGAGTTGAAACCCATGCAGTTTCTGGTCCTACGAGCAAGAGTTGTTTTCTGGTAAGGAAATTCACTATTGAGCTCCCAATGCCATACACAGTGCAAATAGCACATGCGTCTGTTCCCAGCAAGTACAGCGTATTGAACTGAAGAGGAGCTATTGTTCTTGTCAGTTTCCTAAGCAGAGTTGAACTAGATATGGCCCGTGTGTGTAGGAAGCACAGTTCTTATGTTCTGAGTAAGCTCACTGTTCTGGCCCTATAGGAAACACAGTAGAGTAGAAGAGTGCTCATTTCTCTAAAGCAGAGTGTGTTTCTTGTAAGGCGAGCTAGCGTTTGTTTCCTAGTCCTAAATGGAGTTGAATCACATGCAGTTTCTGGTCCTACGAACAAGAGTTGTTTTCTGGTAAAGAAAGTCACTATTGTGCTCCCCTTGCCATACACAGTGCAAATAGCACTCGTGTCTGTTCCCAGCAAGTACAGTGTATCGGACTGAAGTGGAGCTACTGTTCTTGTCAGTTTCCTAAGCAGAGTTGAACTAGATATGGCCCGTGTGTGTAGGAAGCACATTTCTTATGTTCTGAGCAAGCTCACTGTTCTGGCTCTATAGGAAACACCGTAGAGTAGAAGAGTGGTCTTTTCTCAAAAGAAGAGTGTGTTTTTGTAAGGCGAGCTAGCGTTTGTTTCCTACTCCTAAATGGAGTTGAATCACATGCAGTTTCTGGTCCTAAGAACAAGAGTTGTTTTCTGGTAAGGAGAGTCACTATTGTGCTCCCATTGCTCTACACAAGGCAAATAGCACTCGCATCTTTTCACAGCAAGTACAGTGTATTGGTCTGAATAGGAGCTACTGTTCTTGTCAGTTTCCTAAGCAGATTTGAACTAGATATGGTCCGTGTGTGTAGGAAGCACAGTTCTTTTGTTCTGAGCAAGCTCACTGTTTGGACACCATAGGAAACACAGTAGAGTAGAAGAGTGCTCTTTTCTCTAAAGCAGAGTGTGTTTCTTTTAAGGCGAGCTAGCGTTTGTTTCCCAGTCCTAAATGGAGTGGAATCACATGCAGTTTCTGGTCCTACGAGCAAGAGTTGTTTTCTGGTAAGGAAAGTCACTGTTGCGCTCCCATTGCCATACATAGTGCAAATAGCACATGTGTCTGTTCCCAGCAAGTACAGTGTATCAGAGTGAAGAGGAGCTACTGTTCTTGTCAGTATCCTAAGCAGAGTTGAACTAGATATGGCTCGTGTGTGTAGGAAGCACAGTTCTTATGTTCTGAGCAAGCTCACTGTTCTGGCCCTATAGGAAACACAGTAGAGTAGAAGAGTGCTCTTTTCTCTAAAGCAGAGTGTGTTTCTTGTAAGGCGAGCAAGCGTTTGTTTCCTAGTCCTAAATGGAGTTGAATCACATGCAGTTTCTGGTCCTACGAACAAGAGTTATTTTCTGGTATGGAAAGTCACTATTGTGCTCCCATTGCCATGCACAGTGCAAATAGCACTCGCGTCTGTTCCCAGCAAGTACAGTGTATTGGACGGAATAGGTGCTACTGTTCTTGTCAGTTTCCTAAGCAGAGTTGATCTAGATATGGTCCGTGTGTGTAGGAAGCACAGTTCTTTTGTTCTGAGCAAGCTCACTGTTTGAACCCCACAGGAAACAGAGTAGAGTAGAAGAGTGCTCTTTTCTCTAAAGCAGAGTGTGTTTCTTTTAAGGAGAGCTAGCATTTGTTTCCCAGGCCTAAATGGAGTTGAATCCCATGCAGTTTCAGGTAGTACGAGCAAGAGTTGTTTTCTGGTAAGGAAAGTCACTATTGCGCTCACATTGCCATACACAGTGCAAATAGCCCTCCCGTCTGTTCCCAGCAAGTACAGTGTATTGGACTGAAGAGGAGCTACTGTTCTTCTCAGTTTCCTAAGCAGAGTTGAACTAGATATGTCCCGTGTGTGTAGGAAGCACAGTTCTTATGTTCTGAGCAAGCTCACTGTTCTGGCCCTATAGGAAACACAGTAGAGTAGATGAGTGCTCTTTTCTCTATAGAAGAGTGTGTTTCTTGTAAGGCGAGGTAATGTTTGTTCCCTAGTCCTAAATGGAGTTGAATCACATGCAGTTTCTGGTATTATGAAAAAGAGTTGTTTTCTGGTAAGGAAAGTCACATTGTAATCCCATTGCCATACACAGTGCAAATAGCTCTCGCGTCTGTTCCCAGCAAGTACAGTGTATTGCACTGAATATGTGCTACAGTTCTTGTCAGTTTCCTATGCAGAGTTGAACTAGATATTATCCGTGTGTGTAGGAAGCACAGTTCTTTTGATTGAGCAAGCTCACTGTTTGGACCCCATAGGAAACACAGTAGAGTAGAAGAGTGCTCTTTTCTCTAAAGCAGTGTGTGTTTCTTGTAAGGCGAGCTAGCGTTTGTTTCGCAGTCCTAAATGGAGTTGAAACCCATGCAGTTTCTGGTCCTACGAGCAAGAGTTGTTTTCTGGTAAGGAAATTCACTATTGCGCTCCCAATGCCATACACAGTGCAAATAGCACATGCGTCTTTTCCCAGCAAGTACAGCGTATTGAACTGAAGAGGAGCTATTGTTCTTGTCAGTTTCCTAAGCAGAGTTGAACTAGATATGGCCCGTGTGTGTAGGAAGCACAGTTCTTATGTTCTGAGTAAGCTCACTGTTCTGGCCCTATAGGAAACACAGTAGAGTAGAAGAGTGCTCATTTCTCTAAAGCAGAGTGTGTTTCTTGTAAGGCGAGCTCGCGTTTGTTTCCTAGTCCTAAATGGAGTTGAATCCCATGCAGTTTCTGGTACTATGAACAAGGGTTGTTTTCTGGTAAGAACAGTCACTATTGTGCTGCCCTTGCCATACACAGGACAAATAGCACTGGCGTCTGTTCGCAGCAAGTACAGTGTATTGGACTGAAGAGGATGTACTGTTCTTGTCAGGTTCCTAAACAGACTTGAACTAGATATGGCCGTGTGTGTAGGAAGCACAGTTTTTTTGTTCTGAGCAAGCTCACTGTTCGGACCCCATAGGAAACACAGTAGAGTAGAAGAGTGCTCTTTTCTCAAAAGCAGAGTGTGTTTCATGTAAAGCGAGCTAGCATTTTTTTCCTAGTCCTAAATGGAGTTGAATCAAATGCAGTTTCTGGTCCTACGAACAAGAGTTGTTTTCTGGTAAGGAAAGTCACAATAGCACTCGCGTCTTTTCCACGCAATTACAGTGTATTGGACTGAATAGGAGCTACTGTTCTTGTCAGTTTCCTTAGCAGAGTTGAACTATATATGGCCCGTGTGTGTAGGAAGCTCAGTTCTTTTGTTCTGGTGTTACGAGCAAGAGTTGTTTTCTGGTGAGGAAAGTCACTACTGTGCTCCCATTGCCATACACAGTACAAATAGCACTCGCGTCTGTTCCCAGCAAGTACAGTGTGTTGGACTGAACAGGAGCTACTGTTTTTGTGAGGTTCCTAACAGTGTTGAACTAGATATGGTCCGTGTGTGTAGGAAGCACACTTGTTTTCTTCTGAGCAAGCTCATTCTTTGGACCCCATAGGAAACACAGTAGAGTAGAAGAGTGCTCTTTTCTCAAAAGCAGAGTGTGTTTCTTGTAAGGCGAACTAGCGTTTGTTTCCCAGTCCTAAATAGAGTTGAATCCCATGCAGTTTCTGGTCCTACGAGCAAGAGTTGTTTTCTGGTAAGAAGAGTCACTATTGCGCTGCCTTTGCCATACACAGGACAAATAGCACTGTTGCCTGTTCCCAGCAGTACAGTGTATTGGACTGAAGAGGATCTACTGTTCTTGTCAGGTTCCTAAGCAGAAATGAACTAGGTATGGCGGTGTGTGTAGGAAGCATGGTTTTTTTGTTCTGAGCAAGCTCACTGTTCGGACCTCATAGGAAACACAGTAGAGTACAAGAGTGCTCTTTTCTCAAAAGCAGAGTGTGTTTCTTGTAAGGCAAGCTAGCGTTTGTTTCCTAGTCCTAAATGGAGTTCAATCACAGGCAGTTTCCGGTTCTATGAGCAAGAGTTGTTTTCTGGTAAGGAAAGTCACTATTGTGCTCATATTGCCATACACAGTGCAAATAGCACTCGCGTCTGTTCCCAGCAAGTACAGTGTATTGGACTGAATAGGAGCTACTGTTCTTGTCAGTATCTTAAACAGAGTAGAACTAGATATGGCCATGTGTGTAGGAAGCACAGTTCTTTTGTTCTGAGCAAGCTCACTGTTTGGACCACATTCGAAACACAGAAGAGTAGAAGAGTGCTCTTTTCTCAAAAGCAGAGTGTGTTTCTTGTAAGGCGAGCTAGCGTTTGTTTCCCAGTCCTATATGGAGTTGAATCACATGCAGTTTCTGGTCCTATGAGCAAGAGTTGTTTTCTGGTAAGGAAAGTCACTATTGCGCTCCCATTGCCATACACAGTGCAAATAGCACTCGCGTCTGTTCCCAGCAAGTACAGTGTATTGGACTGAAGAGGAGCTACTGTTTTTGTCAGTTTCCTAAGTAGAGTTGAACGAGATATGTCCCGAGTGTGTAGGAAGCACAGTTCTTTTGTTCTGAGCAAGCGCACTGTTTGGACCCCATAGGAAACACAGTAGAGTAGAAGAGTGCTCTTTTCTCAAATGCAGAGTGTGTTTCTTGTAAGGCTAGCTCGTGTTTGTTTCCCAGTCCTAAATAAAGTTGAATCACATGCAGTTTCTGGTCCTACAAGCAAAAGTTGTTTTATGGTAAGAAGAGTCACTATTGCGCTGCCATTGCCATACACAGGACAAATAGCACTTGCATCTGTTCCCAGCAAGTATAGTGTATTGGACGGAAGAGGATCTACTGTTCTTGTCAGGTTTATAAGCAGAATTGAACTAGATATGTCCGTGTGTGTAGGAAGCACAGTTTTTTTGTTCTGAGCAAACTCACTTCGGACCCCTAGGAAACACAGTAGAGTAGAAGAGTGCTCTTTTCTCTAAAGCAGATTGTGTTTCTTGTAAGGCAAGCTAGCATTTGTTTCCCAGTCCTAAATGGAGTGGAATCACATGCAGTTTCTGGTCCTACGATCAAGAGTTGTTTTCTGGTAAGGAAAGTCACTATTGCGCTCCCATTGCCATACACAGTGCAAATAGCACATGCGTCTGTATTCAGCAAGTACAGTGTATCGGACTAAAGAGGAGCTACTGTTCTTGTCAGTTTCCTAAGCAGAGTTGAACTAGATATGGCCCGTGTGTGTAGGAAGCACAGTTCTTATGTTCTGAGCAAGCTCACTGTTCTGGCCCTATAGGAAACACAGTAGAGTAGAAGAGTGCTCTTTTCTCTAAAGCAGAATGTGTTTCTTGTAAGGCGAGCTCACATTTGTTTCCCAGTCATAAATGGAGTTGAGTCACATGCAGTTTTTGGTCCTACGAGCAAGAGTTGTTTTCTGGTAAGAAGAGTCACTATTGCGCTCCAAATGCCATATACATCGCAAATAGCCCTCGCGTCTGTTCCCAGCAAGTACAGTGTATCGGACTGAAGAGGAGCTACTGTTCTTGTCAGTTTCCTAAGCAGAATTGAACTAGATATGGCCCGTGTGTTTAGGAAGCACAGTTATTATGTTCTGAGCAAGCTCACTGTTCTGGCCCTATAGGAAACACAGTAGAGTAGAAGAGTGCTCTTTTCTCTAAAGCAGAGTGTGTTTCTTGTAAGGCGAGGTAGCGTTTGTTTCCGAGTCCTAAATGGAGTTGAATCACATGCAGTTTCTGGTTTTACGAACAAGAGGTGTTTTCTGGTAAGGAAACTCACTATTGCGCTCCCATTGCCATACACAGTGCAAATAGCACTCGCGTATGTTCCCAGCAAGTACAGTGTATTGGACTGAATAGGTGCTACTGTTCTTGTCAGTTTCCTAAGCAGAGTTGAACTAGGTATGGTCCGTGTGTGTAAGAAGCACAGTTCTTTTGTTCTGAGCAAGCTCACTGTTTGGACCCCATAGGAAACACAGTAGAGTAGAAGAGTGCTCTTTTCTCTAAAGCAGAGTATGTTTCTTGTAAGGAGAACTAGCCTTCGTTTCCCTGTCCTAAATGGATTTGAATCCCATGCAGTTTCTGGTCCTACGAGCAAGAGTTGTTTTCTGGTAAGAAGAGTAACTATTGCGTTGGCAATGCCATTCACAGGACAAATAGCTCTGGCGTCTGTTCACAGCAAGTCCAGTGTACTGGACTGAAGAGGATATACTGTTCTTGTCAGGATCCTAAGCAGACTTGAACTAGATATGGCCGTGTGTGTAGGAAGCACAGTTTTTTGTTCTGAGCTGGTTCACTGTTCGGACCCCATAGGAAACACAGTAGAGTAGAAGAGTGCTCTTTTCTCAAAAGCAGAGTGTGTTTCTTGTAAGGCGAGCTTGCGTTTGTTTCCCAGTCCTAAATGGAGTGGAATCACATGCAGTTTCTGGTCCTACGAGCAAGAGTTGTTTTCTGGTAAGGAAAGTCACTATTGCGCTCCCCTTGCCATACACAGTGCAAATAGCCCTCCCATCTGTTCCCAGCAAGAACAGTGTATTGGACTGAAGAGGAGCTACTGTTCTTCTCAGTTTCCTAAGCAGAGTTGAACTAGATATGGCCCGTGTGTGTAGGAAGCACAGTTCTTTTTTTCTGAGCAAGCTCACTGTTCTGGCCATATAGGAAATCAGTAGAGTAGAAGAGTGCTCTTTTCTCAAAAGCAGAGTGTGTTTCTTGTAAAGCGAGCTAGAGTTTGTTTCCCAGTCCTAAATGGAGTTGAATCACATGCAGTTTCTGGTCCTACGAGCAAGAGTTTTTTTCTGGTTAGAAGAGTCACTATTGTGCTGCCATTGCCTTACAGGACAAATAGCACTGGCGTCTGTTCCCAGCAAGTCCAGTGTATTGGACTGAACAGGATCTACTGTTCTTGTCAGGTTCCTAAGCAGACTTGAACTAGATATGGCCGTGTGTGTAGGAAGCACAGTTTTTTTGTTCTGAGCAAGCTCACTGTTCGGAACACATAGGAAACACAGTATAGTTGATGAGTGCTCTTTTCTCAAAAGCAGAGTGTTTTTCTTGGAAGGCGAGCTAGCGTTTTTTTCCCAGTCCTAAATGGAGTTGAGTCACATGCAGTTTTTTGTCCTACGCGCAAGAGTTGTTTTCTGGTAAGACGAGTCACTATTGTGCTCCCCTTGCCATACACAGTGCAAATAGCACTCACGTCTTTTCCCAGCAAGTACAGTGTATTGGTCTGAATAGGAGCTACTGTTCTTGTCACTTTTCTAAGCAGAGTTGAACTAGATACGGCCCGTGTGTGTAGAAAGCACAGTTCTTATGTTCTGAGCAAGCTCACTGTTCTGGCCCTATAGGAAACACAGTAGTGTAGAAGAGTGCTCTTTTCTCTAAAGCAGAGTGTGTTTCTTGTAAGGCGAGCTAGCGTTTGTTTCCTAGTCCTAAATGGAGTTGAATCACATGCAGTTTCTGGTCCTACGAACAAGAGTTTTTTTCTGGTAAGGAAAGTCACTATTGTGCTCCCATTGCCATACACAGTGCAAATAGCACTCGCATCTGTTCCCAGCAAGTACAGTGTATTGGACTGAATAGGTGCTACTGTTCTTTTCAGTTTGCTAAGCAGAGTTGAACTAGATATGGTCCGTGTGTGTAGGAAGCACAGTTCTTTTTTTCTGAGCAAGCTCACTGTTTGGACCCCATAGGAAACACAGTAGAGTAGAAGAGTGCTCTTTTCTCTAAAGCAGAGTGTGTTTCGTGTAAGGAGAGCTAGCGTTTGTTTCCCAGTCCTAAATGGAGTTCAATCCCATGCAGTTTCTGGTACTACGAGCAAGAGTTGTTTTCTGGTAAGAAGAGTCACTATTGTGCTGCCATTGCCATACACAGGACAAATAGCACTGGCGTCTGTTTGCAGCAAGTACAGTGTATTGGGCAGAAGAGGATCTACTGTTCTAGTCAGTTTCCTAAGCAGACTTGAACTAGATATGGCCGTGTGTGTAGGAAGCACAGTTTTTTTGTTCTGAGCAAGCTCACTGTTCAGACCCCATAGGAAACACAGTAGAGTAGAAGAGTGCTCATTTCTCAAAAGCAGAATGTGTTTCTTGGAAGACGAGCTAGCGTTTGTTTCCCAGTCCTAAATAGAGTTGAGTCACATGCAGGTTTTTGTCCTACGAGCAAGAGTTGTTTTCTGGTAAGAAGATTCACTATTGTGCTCCAATTGCCATACAGAGTGCGAATAGCACTCGCGTCTGTTTCCCGCAAGTACAGTGTATTGGACTGAAGAGGGTCTACTGTTCTTGTCAGTTTCCTAAGCAGAGTTGAACTAGATATGGCCCGTGTGTGTAGGAAGCACAGTTCTTTTGTTCTGAGCAAGCTCACTGTTCGGACCCCATAGGAAACACAGTAGAGTAGAAGAGAGCTCTTTTCTCAAAAGCAGAGTGTGTTTCATGTAAAGCGAGCTAGCATTTGTTTCCCAGTCGTAAATGGAGTTGAATCACATGCAGTTTCTGGTCTTACAAGCAAGAGTTGTTTTCTGGTAAGGAAAGTCACTATTGTGCTCCCAATGCCATACACAGTGCAAATAGCACATGCGTCTGTTCCCAGCAAGTACAGCATATCGGACTGAAGAGGAGCTATTGTTCTTGTCAGTTTCCTAAGCAGAGTTGAACTAGATATGGCCCGTGTGTGTAGGACGCACAGTTCTTATGTTCTGAGCAAGCTCACTTTTCTAGCCCTATAGGAAACAGAGTAGAGTAGAAGAGTGCTCTTTTCTCAAAAGCAGAGTGTGTTTCTTGTAAGGCGAGCTAGCGTTTGTTTCCTAGTCCTAAATGGAGTTGAATCACATGCAGTTTCTGGTCCTACGAACAAGAGTTGTTTTCTGGTAAAGAAAGTCACTATTGTGCTCCCCTTGCCATACACAGTGCAAATAGCACTCGTGTCTGTTCCCAGCAAGTACAGTGTATCGGACTGAAGTGGAGCTACTGTTCTTGTCAGTTTCCTAAGCAGAGTTGAACTAGATATGGCCCGTGTGTGTAGGAAGCACATTTCTTATGTTCTGAGCAAGCTCACTGTTCTGGCTCTATAGGAAACACCGTAGAGTAGAAGAGTGGTCTTTTCTCAAAAGAAGAGTGTGTTTTTGTAAGGCGAGCTAGCGTTTGTTTCCTACTCCTAAATGGAGTTGAATCACATGCAGTTTCTGGTCCTAAGAACAAGAGTTGTTTTCTGGTAAGGAGAGTCACTATTGTGCTCCCATTGCTCTACACAAGGCAAATAGCACTCGCATCTTTTCACAGCAAGTACAGTGTATTGGTCTGAATAGGAGCTACTGTTCTTGTCAGTTTCCTAAGCAGATTTGAACTAGATATGGTCCGTGTGTGTAGGAAGCACAGTTCTTTTGTTCTGAGCAAGCTCACTGTTTGGACCCCATAGGAAACACAGTAGAGTAGAAGAGTGCTCTTTTCTCTAAAGCAGAGTGTGTTTCTTGTAAGGCGAGCTAGCGTTTGTTTCCCAGTCATAAGTGGAGTTGAATCACATGCAGTTTCTGGTCCTGTGACCAAGAGTTGTTTTCTGGTAAGGAAAGTCACTATTGCGCTCCCATTGACATACACAGTGCAAATAGCACTCCCGTCTGTTCCCAGCAAGTACAGTGTATCGGACTGAAGAGGAGCTACTGTTCTTGTCAGTTTCCTAAGCAGAGTTGAACTAGATATGGCCCTTGTGTGTAGGAAGCACAGTTCTTATGTACTGAGCAAGCTCACTGTTCTGGCCCTATAGGAAACACAGTAGAGTAAATGAGAGCTCTTTTCTCTAAAGCAGAGTGTGTTTCTTGTAAGGCGAGCTACATTTTGTTTCCTAGTCCTAAATGGAGTTGAATCACATGCAGTTTCCAGTCCTACGAACAAGAGTTGTTTTCTGGTAAATAAAGTCACATTGCGCTCCCATTGCCATACACAGTGCAAATAGCACTCCCGTCTGTTCCCAGCAAGTACAGTGTATTGGACTGAATAGGTGCTACTGTTCTTGTCAGTTTCCTAAGCAGAGTTGAACTACATATGGTCCATGTGTGTAGGAAGCACAGTTCTTTTGTTCTGAGCAAGCTCACTGTTTGGAGCCCATAGGAAACACAGTAGAGTAAAAGAGTGCTCTTTTCTCAAAAGCAGAGTGTGTTTCATGTAAGGCGAGCTAGCATTTTTTTCCCAGTCCTAAATAGCGTTGAATCACATGCAGTTTGTGGTCCTATGAGCAAGAGTTGTTTTTGGTAAGGAAAGTCACTATTGTGCTCATATTGCCATACACAGTGCAAATAGCACTCGCGTCTGTTCGCAGCAAGTACAGTGTATTGGACTGAAGAGGAGCTACTGTTCTTCTCAGTTTCCTAAGCAGAGTTGAACTAGATATGGCCCGTGTGTCTAGGAAGCACAGTTCATTTGTTCTGAGCAAGCTCACTGTTCTGTCCCTATAGGAAACACAGTAGAGTAGAAGAGTGCTCTTTTCTCAAAAGCAGAGTGTGTTTCTTGTAAGGCGAGCTAGAGTTTCTTTCCCAGTCCTAAATGGAGTTGAATCACATGCAGTTTTTTGTCCTACGAGCAAGAGTTTTTTTCTGGTAAGACGAGTCACTATTGTGCTCCAATTGCCATACACAGTGCAAATAGCCCTCGCATCTGTTCTCAGCAAGTACATTGTATTGGACTGAATAGGAGGTACTGTTCTTGTCAGTTTCTAAGCAGAGTTGAACTAGATATGGTCCATGTGTGTAGGATGCACAGTTCTTTTGTTCTGAGCAAGCTCACTCTTTGGATCCCATAGGAAACACAGTAGAGTAGAAGAGAGCTCTTTTCTCAAAAGCAGAGTGTGTTTCTTGTAAGGCGAGCTAGCGTTTGTTTCCCAGTCCTAAATGGAGTTGAATCACATGCAGTTTGTTGTCCTACGAGCAAGCGTTGTTTTATGGAAAGAATATTCACTATTGCGCTGCCATTGCCATACACAGGACAAATAGCACTGGCGCCTGTTCCCAGCAAGTACAGTGTATTGGACTGAAGAGGATCTACTGTTCTTGTCAGGTTCCTAAGCAGAATTGAACTAGGTATGGCCGTGTGTGTAGGAAGCACAGTTCTTTTGTTCTGAACAAGCTCACTGTTCGGACCCCTTAAGAAACACAGTAGAGTAGAAGAGTGCTCTTTTCTCAAAAGCAGAGTGTGTTTCTTGTAAGGCGAGCTAGCGTTTGTTTCCCAGTCCTAAATGGAGTTGAATCACATGCAGTTTCTAGTCCTACGAGCAAGAGTTGTTTTCTGGTAAGGAAAGTCACTATTGCGCTCCCATTGCCATACACAGTGCAAATAGCACTCGCGTCTGTTCCCAGCAAGTACAGTATATCGGACTGAAGAGGAGCTACTGTTCTTGTCAGTTTCCTAAGCAGAGTTGAACTAGATATGGCCCTTGTGTGTAGGAAGCACAGTTCTTATGTTCTGAGCAAGCTCACTGTTCTGGCCCTATAGGAAACACAGTAGAGTAGAAGAGTGCTCTTTTCTCAAAAGCAGAGTGTGTTTCTTGTAAGGCAAGCTAGCGTTTGTTTCCTAGTCCTAAATGGAGTTGAATCACATGCAGTTTCTGGTCCTAAGAACAAGAGTTGTTTTCTGGTAAGGAAAGTCACTATTGCGCTCCCATTGCCCTACACAAGGCAAATAGCACTCGCGTCTTTTCCCAGCAAGTACAGTGTATTGGACTGAATAGGAGCTACTGTTCTTGTCAGTTTCCTAAGCAGAGTTGAACTAGATATGGTCCGTGTGTGTAGGAAGCACAGTTCTTTTCTTCTGAGCAAGCTCACTGTTCGGAACACAAAGGAAACACAGTAGAGTAGATGAGTGCTCTTTTCTCAAAAACAGAGTGTTTTTCTTGGAAGGCGAGCTAGCGTTTGTTTCCCAGTCCTAAATGGAGTTGAGTCGCATTCAGTTTTTTGTCCTATGAGCACGAGTTGTTTTCTGGTAAGACAAGTCACTATTGTGCTCCAATTGCCACACACAGTGCAAATAGCACTCGCGTCTGTTCCCCGCAAGTACAGTGTATTGGTATAAAGAGGAGCTACTGTTCTTGTCAGTTTCCTAAGCAGAGTTGAACTAGATATGGCCCGTGTGTGTAGGAAGCACAATTCTTATGTTCTGAGCAAGCTCACGTTTCTGGCTCTATAGGAAACACAGTAGAGTAGAAGAGTGCTCTTTTCTCAAAAGCAGAGTGTGTTTTTGTAAGGCGAGCTAGTGTTTGTTTCCTAGTCGTAAATGGAGTTGAATCACATGCAGTTTATGGTCCTACGAACAAGAGTTGTTTTCTGGTAAGGAAAGTCACTATTGCGGTCCAAATGCCATATACAGTGCAAATAGCACTCGCGTCTGTTCCCAGCAAGTACAGTGTATTGGACTGAATAGGAGCTACTGTTCTTGTCACTTTCCTAAGTAGAGTTGAACTAGATATGGTCCATGTGTGTAGGAAGCACAGTTCTTTTGTTCTGAGCAAGCTCACTGTTTGGACCCCATAGGAAACACAGTTGTGTAGAAGAGTGCTCTTTTCTCTAAAGCAGAGTGTGTTTCTTGTAAGGCGAGCTAGCGTTTGTTTCCCAGTCCTAAATGGAGTTGAATCCCATGCAGTTTCTGGTAATACGAGCAAGAGTTGTTTTCTGGTAAGAAGAGTCACTATTGTGCTGCCATTGCCATACACAGGACAAATAGCACTGGCGTCTGTTCGCAGCAACTTCAGTGTATTGGACTGAAAAGGATCTACTGTTCTTGTCAGGTTCCTAAGCAGACTTGAACTAGATATGGCCGTGTGTATAGGAAGCACAGTTTTTTTTGTTCTGAGCAAGCCCACTGTTCGGACCCCATAGGAAACACAGTAGAGTAGAAGTGTGCTCTTTTCTCAAAAGCAGAGTGTGTTTCTTGTAAGGCGAGCTAGCGTTTGTTTCCCAGTCCTAAATGGAGTTGAATCACATGCAGTTTCTGGTCCTATGAGCAAGAGTTTTTTTCTGGTAAGGAAAGTCACTATTGCGCTCCCCTTGCCATACACTGTGCAAATAGCTCTCGCATCTGTTCCTAGCAAGTACAGTGTATCAGACTGAAGAGGAGCTACTGTTCTTGTCAGTTTTTTAAGCAGAGTTGAACTAGATATGGCCCATTTGTGTAGGAAGCACAGTTCTTATGTTCTGAGCAAGCTCACTGTTCTGGCCATATAGGAAACAAAATAGAGTAGAATAGTGCTCTTTTCTCAAAATCAGAGTGTGTTTTGTAAGGTGAGCTAGTGTTTGTTTCTCAGTCCTAAATGGAGTTGAATCACATGCAGTTTCTGGTCCTAAGAGCAAGCGTTGTTTTCTGGTAAGGAAAGTCACTATTGTGCTCCCATTGCCCTACACAAGGCAAATAGCACTCGCGTCTTTTCCCAGCAAGTACAGTGTATTGGACTGAATAGGAGCTACTGTTCTTGTCAGTTTCCTAAGCAGAGTTGAACTAGATATGGTCCGTGTGTGTAGGAAGCACAGTTCTTTTCTTCTGAGCAAGCTCACTGTTTGGACCCCATAGGAAACACAGTAGAGTAGAAGGGTGCTCTTTTCTCTAAAGCAGAGTTTGTTTCTTGTAAGGCGAGCTAGTGTTTGTTTCCCAGTCCTAAATGAAGTTGAATCCCATGCAGTTTCTGGTCCTACGAGCAAGAGTTGTTTTCTGGTAAGGAAAGTCATTATTGCGCTCCCCTTGCCATACACAGTGCAAATAGCTCTTGCGTCTGTTCCCAGCAAGTACAGTGTATCGGACTGAAGTGGAGCTACTGTTCTTGTCAGTTTCCTAAGCAGAGTTGAACTAGATATGGCCCGTTTGTGTAGGAAGCACAGTTCTTATGTTCTGAGCAAGCTCACTTCTCTGGCTCTATAGGAAACACAGTTGTGTAGAAGAGTGCTCTTTTCTCAAAAGCAGAGTGTGTTTTTTTAAGGCGAGCTAGTGTTTGTTTCCCAGTCCTAAATGGAGTTGAATCACATGCAGTTTCTTGTCCTACAAGCAAGAGTTGTTTTCTGGTAAGAAGAGTCACTATTGCGCTGCCATTCCCATACACAGGACAAATAGCACTGGCGTCTTTTCCCAGCAAGTACAGTGTATTGGGCGGAAGAGGATCTACTGTTCTTGTCAGGTTCCTAAGCAGAGTTGAACTAGATATGGTCCGTGTGTGTAGGAAGCACAGTTCTTTTGTTCTGAGCAAGCTCACTGTTTGGACCCCATAGGAAACACAGTAGAGTAGAAGAGTGCTCTTTTCTCTAAAGCAGAGTGTGTTTCTTGTAAGGCGAGGTAGCATTTGTTTCCGAGTCCTAAATGGAGTGGAATCACATGCAGTTTCTTGTCCTACGAGCAAGAATTGTTTTCTGGTAAGGAAAGTCACTATTGCGGTCCAAATGCCATATACAGTGCAAATAGCACTCGCGTCTGTTCCCAGCAAGTACAGTGTATTGGACTGAATAGGAGCTACTGTTCTTGTCAGTTTCCTAAGTAGAGTTGAACTAGATATGGTCCATGTGTGTAGGAAGCACAGTTCTTTTGTTCTGAGCAAGCTCACTGTTTGGACCCCATAGGAAACACAGTTGTGTAGAAGAGTGCTCTTTTCTCTAAAGCAGAGTGTGTTTCTTGTAAGGCGAGCTAGCGTTTGTTTCCCAGTCCTAAATGGAGTTGAATCCCATGCAGTTTCTGGTAATACGAGCAAGAGTTGTTTTCTGGTAAGAAGAGTCACTATTGTGCTGCCATTGCCGTACACAGGACAAATAGCACTGGCGTCTGTTCGCAGCAACTTCAGTGTATTAGAAAGAAGAGGATCTACTGTTCTTGTCAGGTTCATAAGCAGACTTGAACTAGATATGGCCGTGTGTGTAGGAAGCACAGTTTTTTTATTCTGAACAAGCTCACTGTTCGGACCCCATAGGAAACACAGTAGAGTAGAAGAGTGCTCTTTTCTCAAAAGCAGAGTGTGTTTCTTGTAAGGCGAGCTAGCGGTTGTTTCCCAGTCCTAAATGGAGTTGAATCACAGGCAGTTTCTGGTCCTACGAGCAAGAGTTGTTTTCTGGTAAGGAAAGTCACTATTGCTCTCCCCTTGCCATACACTGTGCAAATAGCTCTCGCATCTGTTCCCAGCAAGTACAGTGTATCGGACTGAAGAGGAGCTACTGTTCTTGTCAGTTTCCTAAGCAGAGTTGAACTAGATATGGCCCGTGTGTGTAGGAAGCACAGTTCTTATGTTCTGAGCAAGCTCACTGTTCTAGGCATATAGGAAACACAATAGAGTAGAAGAGTGCTCTTCTCTCAAAAGCAGAGTGTGTTTTTGTAAGGCGAGCTAGTGTTAGTTTCGCAGTCCTAAATGGAGTTGAATCACAGGGAGTTTCCGGTTCTTTGAGCAAGAGTTGTTTTCTGGTAATGAAAGTCACTATTGCGCTCCCATTGACATACACAGTGCAAATAGCACTCGCGTCTGTTCCCAGCAAGTACAGTGTATTGGACTGAATAGGAGCTACTGTTCTTGTCAGTTTCCTAAGCAGAGTTGAACTAGATATGTCCTGCGTGTGTAGGAACCACAGTTCTTTTGTTCTGAGCAAGCTCACTGTTTGGACCCCATAGGAAACACAGTAGAGTAGAAGAGTGCTCTTTTCTCAAAAGCAGAGTGTGTTTCATGTAAGGAGAGCTAGCATTTGTTTCCCAATCCTAAATGACGTTCAATCACATGCAGTTTCTGGTCCTACGAGCAAGAGTTGTTTTATGGTAAGAAGAGCCACTATTGCGCTGCCATTGCCATACACAGGACAAATAGCACTGTTGTTTGTTCCCAGCAGTACAGTGTATTGGACTGAAGAGGATCTACTGTTCTTGTCAGGTTCCTAAGCAGATTTGAACTAGATATGGCCGTGTGTGTAGGAAGCACAGTTATTTTGTTCTGAGCAAGTTCACTGTTCGGACCTCTTAGAAAACACAGTAGAGTAGAAGAGTGCTTTTTTCTCTAAATCAGAGTGTGTTTCTTGTAAGGCGAGCTAGTGTTTGTTTCCCAGTCCTAAATGGAGTTGAATCACATGCAGTTTCTGGTCCTACAGGCAAGAATTGTTTTCTGGTAAAAAGAGTCACTATTGTGCTCCCATTGTCATACACAGAGCAAATAGCACTCGCGTCTGTTCCCAGCATATACAATGTATTGGACTGAAGAGGATCTACTGTTCTTGTCAGGTTCCTAAGCAGAGTTGAACTAGATATGGCCGTGTGTGTAGGAAGCACAGTTCTTTTTTCTGAGCAAGCTCACGGTTCTGGCCCTTTAGGAAACACAGTAGAGTAGAAGAGTGCTCTTTTCTCAAAAGCAGAGTTTGTTTCTTTTAAGGCGAGCTAGCGTTTGTTTCCCAGTCCAAATGGAGTTGAATCACATGCAGGTTCTGGTCCTATGAGCAAGAGTTGTTTTCTGGTAAAGAAAGTCACTATTGCGCTCCCACTGCCATACACAGTGCAAATAGCACATGCGTCTTTTTTCAGCAAGTACAGTGTATCGGGCTGAAGAGGAGCTACTGTTCTTGTCTGTTTCCTAAGCAGAGTTGAACTAGATATGGCCCGTGTGTGTAGGAAGCACAGTTCTTATGTTCTGAGCAAGCTCACTGTTCTGGCCCTATAGGAAACACAGTAGAGTAGAAGAGTGCTCTTTTCTCTAAAGCAGAGTGTGTTTCTTGTAAGGCGAGCTCACGTTTGTTTCCCAGTCCTAAATGGAGTTGAGTCACATGCAGTTTTTGGTCCTATGAGCAAGAGTTGTTTTCTGGTAAGAAGAGTCACTATTGTGCTCCAAATGCCATATACAGTGCAAATAGCACTCGCGTCTGTTCCCAGCAAGTACAGTGTATTGGACTGAATAGGAGCTACTGTTCTTGTCAGTTTCCTAAGCAGAGTTGAACTAGATATGGTCCATGTGTGTAGGAAGCACAGTTCTTTTGTTCTGAGCAAGCTCTCTGTTTGGAACCCATAGGAAACACAGTAGAGTAGAAGAGTGCTCTTTTCTCTAAAGCAGTGCATGTTTCTTGTAAGGCGAGCTAGCATTTGTTTCCTGGTCCTAAATGGAGTTGAATCCCATGCAGTTTCTGGTACTACGAGCAAGAGTTGTTTTCTTGTAAGAAGAGTCACTATTGCGCTGCCATTGCCATACACAGGACAAATAGCACTGGCGTCTGTTCGCAGCAAGTACAGTGTATTGGACTGAAGAAGATCTACTGTTCTTGTCAGTTTCCTAAGCAGACTTGAACTAGATATGGCCGTGTGTGTAGGAAGCACAGTTCTTTTTTTCTAAGCAAGCTCACTGTTCTGGCCCTACAGGAAACACAATAGAGTAGAAGAGTGTTCTTTTCTCAAAAGCAGAGTGTGTTTCTTGGAAGGCGAGCTAGTGTTTGTTTCGCAGTCCTAAATGGAGTTGAATCACATGCAGTTTCTGGTCCTATGAGCAAGAGTTGTTTTCTGGTAAAGAAAGTCACTATTGCACTCCCATTGACCTACACAAGGCAAATAGCACTCGCGTCTTTTCCCAGCAAGTACAGTGTATTGGACTGAAGAAGATCTACTGTTCTTGTCAGTTTCCTAAGCAGACTTGAACTAGATATGGCCGTGTGTGTAGGAAGCACAGTTCTTTTTTTCTAAGCAAGCTCACTGTTTGGACCCCATAGGAAACATAGTAGAGTGGAAGAGTGCTCTTTTCTCAAAAGCAGAGTGTGTTTCTTGTAAGGCGAGCTATCGTTTGTTTCCCAGTCCTAAATGGAGTTGAATCACATGCAGTTTCTGGTCCCACAAGCAAGAGTTGTTTTCTGGTGAGGAAAGTCACTATTGCGCTGCCATTGCCATACACAGGACAAATAGCACTGGCGTCTTTTCCCAGCAAGTACAGTGTATTGGACTGAATAGGAGCTACTGTTCTTGTCAGTTTCCTAAGCAGAGTTGAACTAGATATGGTCCGTGTGTGTAGGAAGTACAGTTCATTTCTTCTGAGCAAGCTCACTGTTCGGAACACATAGGAAACACAGTAGAGTAGATGAGTGGTCTTTTCTCAAAAGCAGAGTGTTTTTCTTGGAAGGCGAGCTAGCGTTTGTTTCCCAGCCCTAAATGGAGTTGAGTCGCATGTAGTTTTTTGTCCTACGCGCAAGAGTTGTTTTCTCGTAAGACGAGTCACTATTGTGCTCCAATTGCCACACACAGTGCAAAAAGCACTCGCGTCTGTTCCCCGCAAGTACAGTGTATCGGATTGAAGTGGAGCTACTGTTCTTGTCAGTTTCATAAGCAGAGTTGAACTAGATATGGCCCGTGTGTGTAGGAAGCACAGTTCTTTTGTTCTGAGCAAGCACACTGTTTGGACACCATAGGAAACACAGTAGAGTAGAAGAGTGCTCTTTTCTCAAAAGCAGAGTGTGTTTCTTGTAAGGTGAGCTAGCATTTGTTTTCCAGTCCTAAATGGAGTTGAATCCCATGCAGTTTCTGGTCCTATGAGCAAGAGTTGTTTTCTGGTAAGGAAAGTCACTATGTGCTCCCATTGCCATACACTGTTCAAATAGCACTCCCGTCTGTTCCCAGCTAGTACAGTGTATTGAACTGAAGAGGAGGTACTCTTCTTGTCAGATTCCCAAGCAGAGTTTAACTAGATATGGCCCGTGTGTGTAGGAAGCACTGTTCTTTTGTTCTGAGCAAGCTCACTGTTTGGACCCCATAGGAAACACAGTAGAGTAGAAGAGTGCTCTTTTCTCAAAAGCAGAGTGTGTGTCTTGTAAGGCGAGCTAGCGTTTGTTTCCCAGTCCTAAATGGAGTTGAATCCCATGCAGTTTCTGGTCCTATGAGCAAGAGTTGTTTTCTGGTAAGGAAAGTCACTATTGCGCTCCCATTGCCATACACTGTTCAAATAGCACTCGCGTCTGTTCCCAGCTAGTACAGTGTATTGAACTGAAGAGGAGCTACTGTTCTTGTCAGTTTCCCAAGCAGAGTTTAACTAGATATGGCCTGTGTGTGTAGGAAGCACTGTTCTTTTGTTCTGAGCAAGCTCACTGTTTGGACCCCATAGGAAACACAGTAGAGTAGAAGAGTGCTCTTTTCTCAAAAGCAGAGTGTGTTTCTTGTAAGGCGAGCTAGCGTTTGTTTCCCAGTCCTAAATGGAGTTGAATCACATGCAGTTTCTGGTCCTACAAGCAAGAGTTGTTTTCTGGTAAGAAGGGTCACTATTGCGCTGCCATTGCCATACACAGGACAAATAGCACTGGCGTCTTTTCCCATCAAGTACAGTGTATTGGGCGGAAGAGGATCTACTGTTCTTGTCAGGTTCCTAAGCAGAGTTGAACTAGATATGGTCCGTGTGTGTAGGAAGCACAGTTCTTTTGTTCTGAGCAAGCTCACTGTTTGGACCCCATAGGAAACACAGTAGAGTAGAAGAGTGCTCTTTTCTCTAAAGCAGAGTGTGTTTCTTGTAAGGCGAGGTAGCATTTGTTTCCGAGTCTTAAATGGAGTGGAATCACATGCAGTTTCTTGTCCTACGAGCAAGAATTGTTTTCTGGTAAGGAAAGTCACTATTGCGCTCCCCTTGCCATACACTGTGCAAATAGCTCTCGCATCTGTTCCCAGCAAGTACAGTGTATTGGACTGAAGAGGAGCTACTGTTCTTGTCAGTTTCCTAAGCAGAGTTGAACTAGATATGGCCCGTGTGTGTAGGAAGCACAGTTCTTATGTTCTGAGCAAGCTCACTGTTCTGGCCCTATAGAAACACAATAGAGAAGAAGAGTGCTCTTTTCTCAAAAGCAGAGTGTGTTTATGTAAGGCGAGCTAGTGTTTGTTTCGCAGTCGTAAATGGAGTTGAATCACATGGAGTTTCTGGTCCTAAGAGCAAGAGTTGTTTTCTGGCAAGGAAAGTCACTATTGTGCTCCCATTGCCCTACACAAGGAAAATAGCACTCGCGTCTTTTCCCAGCAAGTACAGTGTATTGGACTGAATAGGAGATACTGTTCTTGTCAGTTTCCTAAGCAGAGTTGAACTAGATATGGTCCGTGTTTGTAGGAAGCACAGTTCTTTTCTTCTGTGCAAGCTTACTGTTCGGAACACATAGGAAACACAGTAGAGTAGATGAGTGCTCTTTTCTCAAAAACAGAGTGTTTTTCTTGGAAGGCGAGCTAGCGTTTGTTTCCCAGGCCTAAATGGAGTTGAGTCGCATGCAGTTTTTTGTCTTACGAGCACGAGTTGTTTTCTGGTAAGATGAGTCACTATTGTGCTCCAATTGCCACACAAAGTGCAAATAGCACTCGCATCTGTTCCCCGCAAGTACAGTGTATCGGACTGAAGTGGAGCTACTGTTCTTGTCAGTTTCCTAAGCAGAGTTAAACTAGATATGGCCCGTTTGTGTAGGAAGCACAGTTCTTATGTTCTGAGCAAGCTCACTGTTCTGGCTCTAAGGAAACACAGTAGAGTAGAAGAGTGCTCTTTTCTCAAAAGCAGAGTGTGTTTCTTGTAAGGCGAGCTAGCGTTTGTTTCCCAGTCCTAAATGGAGTTGAATCCCATGCAGTTTCTGGTAATACGAGCAAGAGTTGTTTTCTGGTAAGAAGAGACACTATTGCGCTGCCATTGCCATACACAGGACAAATAGCACTGGCGTCTGTTCGCAGCAACTTCAGTGTATTGGACTAAGGAGGATCTACTGTTCTTGTCAGGTTCCTAAGCAGACTTGAACTAAATATGGCCTTGTGTGTAGGAAGCACAGTTCTTTTGTTCTGAGCAAGCTCACTGTTTGGACACCATAGGAAACACAGTAGAGTAGAAGAGTGCTCTTTTCTCTAAAGCAGAGTGTGTTTCTTGTAAGGCGAGCTAGCGTTTGTTTCCCAGTCCTAAATGGCGTTGAATCACATGCAGTTTCTGGTCCTACGAGCAAGAGTTGTTTTCTGGTAAGGAAAGTCACTATTGCGCTCCCATTGCCATACACAGTGCAAATAGCACATGCGTCTGTACTCAGCAAGTACAGTGTATCGGACTGAAGAGGAGCTACTGTTCTTGTCAGTTTCCTAAGCAGAGTTGAACTAGATATGGCCCGTGTGTGTAGGAAGCACAGTTCTTATGTTCTGAGCAAGCTCACTGTTCTGGCCCTATAGGAAACATAGTAGAGTAGAAGAGTGCTCTTTTCTCAAAAGCAGAGTGTGTTTTTGTAAGGCGAGCCAGCGTTTGTTTCCTAGTTCTAAATGGAGTTGAATCACATGCAGTTTCTGGTCCTATGAACAAGAGTTGTTTTCTGGTAAGGAAAGTCACTATTGCGCTCCCATTGCCCTACAAAAGGCAAATAGCACTTGCGTCTTTTCCCAGCAATTACAGGGTATTGGAATGAATAGGAGCTACTGTTCTTGTCAGTTTCCTAAGCAGAGTTGAACTAGACATGGTCCGTGTGTGTAGGAAGCACAGTTCTTTTGTTCTGAGCAAGCTCACTGTTTGGACCCCATAGGAAACACAGTAGAGTAGAAGAGTGCTCTTTTCTCAAAAGCAGAGTGTGTTTCTTGTAAGGCGAGCTAACGTTTGTTTCCCAGTCCTAAATGGAGTGGAATCACATGCAGTTTCTGGTCCTACGATCAAGAGTTGTTTTCTGGTAAGGAAAGTCACTATTGCGCTCCCATTGCCATACACAGTGCAAATAGCACATGCGTCTGTATTCAGCAAGTACAGTGTATCGGACTAAAGAGGAGCTACTGTTCTTGTCAGTTTCCTAAGCAGAGTTGAACTAGATATGGCCCGTGTGTGTAGGAAGCACAGTTCTTATGTTCTGAGCAAGCTCACTGTTCTGGCCCTATAGGAAACACAGTAGAGTAGAAGAGTGCTCTTTTCTCTAAAGCAGAATGTGTTTCTTGTAAGGCGAGCTCACATTTGTTTCCCAGTCATAAATGGAGTTGAGTCACATGCAGTTTTTGGTCCTACGAGCAAGAGTTGTTTTCTGGTAAGAAGAGTCACTATTGTGCTCCAAATGCCATATACATCGCAAATAGCCCTCGCGTCTGTTCCCAGCAAGTACAGTGTATCGGACTGAAGAGGAGCTACTGTTCTTGTCAGTTTCCTAAGCAGAATTGAACTAGATATGGCCCGTGTGTTTAGGAAGCACAGTTATTATGTTCTGAGCAAGCTCACTGTTCTGGCCCTATAGGAAACACAGTAGAGTAGAAGAGTGCTCTTTTCTCTAAAGCAGAGTGTGTTTCTTGTAAGGCGAGGTAGCGTTTGTTTCCGAGTCCTAAATGGAGTTGAATCACATGCAGTTTCTGGTTTTACGAACAAGAGGTGTTTTCTGGTAAGGAAACTCACTATTGCGCTCCCATTGCCATACACAGTGCAAATAGCACTCGCGTATGTTCCCAGCAAGTACAGTGTATTGGACTGAATAGGTGCTACTGTTCTTGTCAGTTTCCTAAGCAGAGTTGAACTAGGTATGGTCCGTGTGTGTAAGAAGCACAGTTCTTTTGTTCTGAGCAAGCTCACTGTTTGGACCCCATAGGAAACACAGTAGAGTAGAAGAGTGCTCTTTTCTCTAAAGCAGAGTATGTTTCTTGTAAGGAGAACTAGCCTTCGTTTCCCTGTCCTAAATGGATTTGAATCCCATGCAGTTTCTGGTCCTACGAGCAAGAGTTGTTTTCTGGTAAGAAGAGTAACTATTGCGTTGGCAATGCCATTCACAGGACAAATAGCTCTGGCGTCTGTTCACAGCAAGTCCAGTGTACTGGACTGAAGAGGATATACTGTTCTTGTCAGGATCCTAAGCAGACTTGAACTAGATATGGCCGTGTGTGTAGGAAGCACAGTTTTTTGTTCTGAGCTGGTTCACTGTTCGGACCCCATAGGAAACACAGTAGAGTAGAAGAGTGCTCTTTTCTCAAAAGCAGAGTGTGTTTCTTGTAAGGCGAGCTTGCGTTTGTTTCCCAGTCCTAAATGGAGTGGAATCACATGCAGTTTCTGGTCCTACGAGCAAGAGTTGTTTTCTGGTAAGGAAAGTCACTATTGCGCTCCCCTTGCCATACACAGTGCAAATAGCCCTCCCATCTGTTCCCAGCAAGAACAGTGTATTGGACTGAAGAGGAGCTACTGTTCTTCTCAGTTTCCTAAGCAGAGTTGAACTAGATATGGCCCGTGTGTGTAGGAAGCACAGTTCTTTTTTTCTGAGCAAGCTCACTGTTCTGGCCATATAGGAAATCAGTAGAGTAGAAGAGTGCTCTTTTCTCAAAAGCAGAGTGTGTTTCTTGTAAAGCGAGCTAGAGTTTGTTTCCCAGTCCTAAATGGAGTTGAATCACATGCAGTTTCTGGTCCTACGAGCAAGAGTTTTTTTCTGGTTAGAAGAGTCACTATTGTGCTGCCATTGCCTTACAGGACAAATAGCACTGGCGTCTGTTCCCAGCAAGTCCAGTGTATTGGACTGAACAGGATCTACTGTTCTTGTCAGGTTCCTAAGCAGACTTGAACTAGATATGGCCGTGTGTGTAGGAAGCACAGTTTTTTTGTTCTGAGCAAGCTCACTGTTCGGAACACATAGGAAACACAGTATAGTTGATGAGTGCTCTTTTCTCAAAAGCAGAGTGTTTTTCTTGGAAGGCGAGCTAGCGTTTTTTTCCCAGTCCTAAATGGAGTTGAGTCACATGCAGTTTTTTGTCCTACGCGCAAGAGTTGTTTTCTGGTAAGACGAGTCACTATTGTGCTCCCCTTGCCATACACAGTGCAAATAGCACTCACGTCTTTTCCCAGCAAGTACAGTGTATTGGTCTGAATAGGAGCTACTGTTCTTGTCACTTTTCTAAGCAGAGTTGAACTAGATACGGCCCGTGTGTGTAGAAAGCACAGTTCTTATGTTCTGAGCAAGCTCACTGTTCTGGCCCTATAGGAAACACAGTAGTGTAGAAGAGTGCTCTTTTCTCTAAAGCAGAGTGTGTTTCTTGTAAGGCGAGCTAGCGTTTGTTTCCTAGTCCTAAATGGAGTTGAATCACATGCAGTTTCTGGTCCTACGAACAAGAGTTTTTTTCTGGTAAGGAAAGTCACTATTGTGCTCCCATTGCCATACACAGTGCAAATAGCACTCGCATCTGTTCCCAGCAAGTACAGTGTATTGGACTGAATAGGTGCTACTGTTCTTTTCAGTTTGCTAAGCAGAGTTGAACTAGATATGGTCCGTGTGTGTAGGAAGCACAGTTCTTTTTTTCTGAGCAAGCTCACTGTTTGGACCCCATAGGAAACACAGTAGAGTAGAAGAGTGCTCTTTTCTCTAAAGCAGAGTGTGTTTCGTGTAAGGAGAGCTAGCGTTTGTTTCCCAGTCCTAAATGGAGTTCAATCCCATGCAGTTTCTGGTACTACGAGCAAGAGTTGTTTTCTGGTAAGAAGAGTCACTATTGCGCTGCCATTGCCATACACAGGACAAATAGCACTGGCGTCTGTTTGCAGCAAGTACAGTGTATTGGGCAGAAGAGGATCTACTGTTCTAGTCAGTTTCCTAAGCAGACTTGAACTAGATATGGCCGTGTGTGTAGGAAGCACAGTTTTTTTGTTCTGAGCAAGCTCACTGTTCAGACCCCATAGGAAACACAGTAGAGTAGAAGAGTGCTCATTTCTCAAAAGCAGAATGTGTTTCTTGGAAGACGAGCTAGCGTTTGTTTCCCAGTCCTAAATAGAGTTGAGTCACATGCAGGTTTTTGTCCTACGAGCAAGAGTTGTTTTCTGGTAAGAAGATTCACTATTGTGCTCCAATTGCCATACAGAGTGCGAATAGCACTCGCGTCTGTTTCCCGCAAGTACAGTGTATTGGACTGAAGAGGGTCTACTGTTCTTGTCAGTTTCCTAAGCAGAGTTGAACTAGATATGGCCCGTGTGTGTAGGAAGCACAGTTCTTTTGTTCTGAGCAAGCTCACTGTTCGGACCCCATAGGAAACACAGTAGAGTAGAAGAGAGCTCTTTTCTCAAAAGCAGAGTGTGTTTCATGTAAAGCGAGCTAGCATTTGTTTCCCAGTCGTAAATGGAGTTGAATCACATGCAGTTTCTGGTCTTACGAGCAAGAGTTGTTTTCTGGTAAGGAAAGTCACTATTGTGCTCCCAATGCCATACACAGTGCAAATAGCACATGCGTCTGTTCCCAGCAAGTACAGCATATCGGACTGAAGAGGAGCTATTGTTCTTGTCAGTTTCCTAAGCAGAGTTGAACTAGATATGGCCCGTGTGTGTAGGACGCACAGTTCTTATGTTCTGAGCAAGCTCACTTTTCTAGCCCTATAGGAAACAGAGTAGAGTAGAAGAGTGCTCTTTTCTCAAAAGCAGAGTGTGTTTCTTGTAAGGCGAGCTAGCGTTTGTTTCCTAGTCCTAAATGGAGTTGAATCACATGCAGTTTCTGGTCCTACGAACAAGAGTTGTTTTCTGGTAAAGAAAGTCACTATTGTGCTCCCCTTGCCATACACAGTGCAAATAGCACTCGTGTCTGTTCCCAGCAAGTACAGTGTATCGGACTGAAGTGGAGCTACTGTTCTTGTCAGTTTCCTAAGCAGAGTTGAACTAGATATGGCCCGTGTGTGTAGGAAGCACATTTCTTATGTTCTGAGCAAGCTCACTGTTCTGGCTCTATAGGAAACACCGTAGAGTAGAAGAGTGGTCTTTTCTCAAAAGAAGAGTGTGTTTTTGTAAGGCGAGCTAGCGTTTGTTTCCTACTCCTAAATGGAGTTGAATCACATGCAGTTTCTGGTCCTAAGAACAAGAGTTGTTTTCTGGTAAGGAGAGTCACTATTGTGCTCCCATTGCTCTACACAAGGCAAATAGCACTCGCATCTTTTCACAGCAAGTACAGTGTATTGGTCTGAATAGGAGCTACTGTTCTTGTCAGTTTCCTAAGCAGATTTGAACTAGATATGGTCCGTGTGTGTAGGAAGCACAGTTCTTTTGTTCTGAGCAAGCTCACTGTTTGGACACCATAGGAAACACAGTAGAGTAGAAGAGTGCTCTTTTCTCTAAAGCAGAGTGTGTTTCTTGTAAGGCGAGCTAGCGTTTGTTTCCCAGTCCTAAATGGAGTGGAATCACATGCAGTTTCTGGTCCTACGAGCAAGAGTTGTTTTCTGGTAAGGAAAGTCACTGTTGCGCTCCCATTGCCATACATAGTGCAAATAGCACATGTGTCTGTTCCCAGCAAGTACAGTGTATCAGAGTGAAGAGGAGCTACTGTTCTTGTCAGTATCCTAAGCAGAGTTGAACTAGATATGGCTCGTGTGTGTAGGAAGCACAGTTCTTATGTTCTGAGCAAGCTCACTGTTCTGGCCCTATAGGAAACACAGTAGAGTAGAAGAGTGCTCTTTTCTCTAAAGCAGAGTGTGTTTCTTGTAAGGCGAGCAAGCGTTTGTTTCCTAGTCCTAAATGGAGTTGAATCACATGCAGTTTCTGGTCCTACGAACAAGAGTTATTTTCTGGTATGGAAAGTCACTATTGTGCTCCCATTGCCATGCACAGTGCAAATAGCACTCGCGTCTGTTCCCAGCAAGTACAGTGTATTGGACGGAATAGGTGCTACTGTTCTTGTCAGTTTCCTAAGCAGAGTTGATCTAGATATGGTCCGTGTGTGTAGGAAGCACAGTTCTTTTGTTCTGAGCAAGCTCACTGTTTGAACCCCACAGGAAACAGAGTAGAGTAGAAGAGTGCTCTTTTCTCTAAAGCAGAGTGTGTTTCTTTTAAGGAGAGCTAGCATTTGTTTCCCAGGCCTAAATGGAGTTGAATCCCATGCAGTTTCAGGTAGTACGAGCAAGAGTTGTTTTCTGGTAAGGAAAGTCACTATTGCGCTCACATTGCCATACACAGTGCAAATAGCCCTCCCGTCTGTTCCCAGCAAGTACAGTGTATTGGACTGAAGAGGAGCTACTGTTCTTCTCAGTTTCCTAAGCAGAGTTGAACTAGATATGTCCCGTGTGTGTAGGAAGCACAGTTCTTATGTTCTGAGCAAGCTCACTGTTCTGGCCCTATAGGAAACACAGTAGAGTAGATGAGTGCTCTTTTCTCTATAGAAGAGTGTGTTTCTTGTAAGGCGAGGTAATGTTTGTTCCCTAGTCCTAAATGGAGTTGAATCACATGCAGTTTCTGGTATTATGAACAAGAGTTGTTTTCTGGTAAGGAAAGTCACATTGTAATCCCATTGCCATACACAGTGCAAATAGCTCTCGCGTCTGTTCCCAGCAAGTACAGTGTATTGCACTGAATATGTGCTACAGTTCTTGTCAGTTTCCTATGCAGAGTTGAACTAGATATTATCCGTGTGTGTAGGAAGCACAGTTCTTTTGATTGAGCAAGCTCACTGTTTGGACCCCATAGGAAACACAGTAGAGTAGAAGAGTGCTCTTTTCTCTAAAGCAGTGTGTGTTTCTTGTAAGGCGAGCTAGCGTTTGTTTCGCAGTCCTAAATGGAGTTGAAACCCATGCAGTTTCTGGTCCTACGAGCAAGAGTTGTTTTCTGGTAAGGAAATTCACTATTGCGCTCCCAATGCCATACACAGTGCAAATAGCACATGCGTCTGTTCCCAGCAAGTACAGCGTATTGAACTGAAGAGGAGCTATTGTTCTTGTCAGTTTCCTAAGCAGAGTTGAACTAGATATGGCCCGTGTGTGTAGGAAGCACAGTTCTTATGTTCTGAGTAAGCTCACTGTTCTGGCCCTATAGGAAACACAGTAGAGTAGAAGAGTGCTCATTTCTCTAAAGCAGAGTGTGTTTCTTGTAAGGCGAGCTAGCGTTTGTTTCCTAGTCCTAAATGGAGTTGAATCACATGCAGTTTCTGGTCCTACGAACAAGAGTTGTTTTCTGGTAAAGAAAGTCACTATTGTGCTCCCCTTGCCATACACAGTGCAAATAGCACTCGTGTCTGTTCCCAGCAAGTACAGTGTATCGGACTGAAGTGGAGCTACTGTTCTTGTCAGTTTCCTAAGCAGAGTTGAACTAGATATGGCCCGTGTGTGTAGGAAGCACATTTCTTATGTTCTGAGCAAGCTCACTGTTCTGGCTCTATAGGAAACACCGTAGAGTAGAAGAGTGGTCTTTTCTCAAAAGAAGAGTGTGTTTTTGTAAGGCGAGCTAGCGTTTGTTTCCTACTCCTAAATGGAGTTGAATCACATGCAGTTTCTGGTCCTAAGAACAAGAGTTGTTTTCTGGTAAGGAGAGTCACTATTGTGCTCCCATTGCTCTACACAAGGCAAATAGCACTCGCATCTTTTCACAGCAAGTACAGTGTATTGGTCTGAATAGGAGCTACTGTTCTTGTCAGTTTCCTAAGCAGATTTGAACTAGATATGGTCCGTGTGTGTAGGAAGCACAGTTCTTTTGTTCTGAGCAAGCTCACTGTTTGGACACCATAGGAAACACAGTAGAGTAGAAGAGTGCTCTTTTCTCTAAAGCAGAGTGTGTTTCTTGTAAGGCGAGCTAGCGTTTGTTTCCCAGTCCTAAATGGAGTGGAATCACATGCAGTTTCTGGTCCTACGAGCAAGAGTTGTTTTCTGGTAAGGAAAGTCACTGTTGCGCTCCCATTGCCATACATAGTGCAAATAGCACATGTGTCTGTTCCCAGCAAGTACAGTGTATCAGAGTGAAGAGGAGCTACTGTTCTTGTCAGTATCCTAAGCAGAGTTGAACTAGATATGGCTCGTGTGTGTAGGAAGCACAGTTCTTATGTTCTGAGCAAGCTCACTGTTCTGGCCCTATAGGAAACACAGTAGAGTAGAAGAGTGCTCTTTTCTCTAAAGCAGAGTGTGTTTCTTGTAAGGCGAGCAAGCGTTTGTTTCCTAGTCCTAAATGGAGTTGAATCACATGCAGTTTCTGGTCCTACGAACAAGAGTTATTTTCTGGTATGGAAAGTCACTATTGTGCTCCCATTGCCATGCACAGTGCAAATAGCACTCGCGTCTGTTCCCAGCAAGTACAGTGTATTGGACGGAATAGGTGCTACTGTTCTTGTCAGTTTCCTAAGCAGAGTTGATCTAGATATGGTCCGTGTGTGTAGGAAGCACAGTTCTTTTGTTCTGAGCAAGCTCACTGTTTGAACCCCACAGGAAACAGAGTAGAGTAGAAGAGTGCTCTTTTCTCTAAAGCAGAGTGTGTTTCTTTTAAGGAGAGCTAGCATTTGTTTCCCAGGCCTAAATGGAGTTGAATCCCATGCAGTTTCAGGTAGTACGAGCAAGAGTTGTTTTCTGGTAAGGAAAGTCACTATTGCGCTCACATTGCCATACACAGTGCAAATAGCCCTCCCGTCTGTTCCCAGCAAGTACAGTGTATTGGACTGAAGAGGAGCTACTGTTCTTCTCAGTTTCCTAAGCAGAGTTGAACTAGATATGTCCCGTGTGTGTAGGAAGCACAGTTCTTATGTTCTGAGCAAGCTCACTGTTCTGGCCCTATAGGAAACACAGTAGAGTAGATGAGTGCTCTTTTCTCTATAGAAGAGTGTGTTTCTTGTAAGGCGAGGTAATGTTTGTTCCCTAGTCCTAAATGGAGTTGAATCACATGCAGTTTCTGGTATTATGAACAAGAGTTGTTTTCTGGTAAGGAAAGTCACATTGTAATCCCATTGCCATACACAGTGCAAATAGCTCTCGCGTCTGTTCCCAGCAAGTACAGTGTATTGCACTGAATATGTGCTACAGTTCTTGTCAGTTTCCTATGCAGAGTTGAACTAGATATTATCCGTGTGTGTAGGAAGCACAGTTCTTTTGATTGAGCAAGCTCACTGTTTGGACCCCATAGGAAACACAGTAGAGTAGAAGAGTGCTCTTTTCTCTAAAGCAGTGTGTGTTTCTTGTAAGGCGAGCTAGCGTTTGTTTCGCAGTCCTAAATGGAGTTGAAACCCATGCAGTTTCTGGTCCTACGAGCAAGAGTTGTTTTCTGGTAAGGAAATTCACTATTGCGCTCCCAATGCCATACACAGTGCAAATAGCACATGCGTCTTTTCCCAGCAAGTACAGCGTATTGAACTGAAGAGGAGCTATTGTTCTTGTCAGTTTCCTAAGCAGAGTTGAACTATATATGGCCCGTGTGTGTAGCAAGCTCAGTTCTTTTGTTCTGAGCAAGCTCACTGTTCTGGCCCTATAGGAAACGCAGTAGAGTAGAAGAGTGCTCTTTTCTCAAAAGCAGAGTGTGTTTCTTGTAAGGCGAGCTAGCATTTGTTTCCTAGTCCTAAATGGAGTTGAATCACATGCAGTTTCTGGTCCTATGAGCATGAGTTATTTTCTGGTAAGGAAAGTCACTATTGCGCTCCCATTTCCATAAACAGTGCAAATAGCACTCGCGTCTGTTCCCAGCAAGTACATTGTATTGGACTGAATAGGAGGTACTGTTCTTGTCAGTTTCTAAGCAGAGTTGAACTAGATATGGTCCTTGTGTTTAGAAAGCACAGTTCTTTTGTTCTGAGCAAGTTCACTGTTTGGACCCCGTAGGAAACACAGTACAGTAGAAGAGTGCTCTTTTGTCTAAAGCAGAGTGTGTTTCTTGTAAGGCGAGGTAGCGTTTGTGTCCCAGTACTAAATGGAGTGGAATCACCTGCAGTTTCTGGTCCTACGTGCAAGAGTTGTTTTATGGTAAGAATAGTCACTATTGCGCTGCCATTGCCATACACAGGACAAATAGCACATGTGTCTGTTCCCAGCAAGTACAGTGTATTGGACTGAAGAGGATCTACTGTTCTTGTCAGGTTCCTAAACAGAATTGAACTAGATATGGTCGTGTGTGTAGGAAGCACAGTTCTTTTGTTCTGAGCAAGCTCACTGTTCGGACCCCATAGGAAACACAGTAGAGTAGAAGAGTGCTCTTTTCTCAAAAGCAGAGTGTGTTTCTTGTAAGGCGAGCTAGCGTTTGTTTCCCAGTCATAAGTGGAGTTGAATCACATGCAGTTTCTGGTCCTGTGACCAAGAGTTGTTTTCTGGTAAGGAAAGTCACTATTGCGCTCCCATTGACATACACAGTGCAAATAGCACTCCCGTCTGTTCCCAGCAAGTACAGTGTATCGGACTGAAGAGGAGCTACTGTTCTTGTCAGTTTCCTAAGCAGAGTTGAACTAGATATGGCCCTTGTGTGTAGGAAGCACAGTTCTTATGTACTGAGCAAGCTCACTGTTCTGGCCCTATAGGAAACACAGTAGAGTAAATGAGAGCTCTTTTCTCTAAAGCAGAGTGTGTTTCTTGTAAGGCGAGCTACATTTTGTTTCCTAGTCCTAAATGGAGTTGAATCACATGCAGTTTCCAGTCCTACGAACAAGAGTTGTTTTCTGGTAAATAAAGTCACATTGCGCTCCCATTGCCATACACAGTGCAAATAGCACTCCCGTCTGTTCCCAGCAAGTACAGTGTATTGGACTGAATAGGTGCTACTGTTCTTGTCAGTTTCCTAAGCAGAGTTGAACTACATAGGGTCCATGTGTGTAGGAAGCACAGTTCTTTTGTTCTGAGCAAGCTCACTGTTTGGAGCCCATAGGAAACACAGTAGAGTAAAAGAGTGCTCTTTTCTCAAAAGCAGAGTGTGTTTCATGTAAGGCGAGCTAGCATTTTTTTCCCAGTCCTAAATAGCGTTGAATCACATGCAGTTTGTGGTCCTATGAGCAAGAGTTGTTTTTGGTAAGGAAAGTCACTATTGTGCTCATATTGCCATACACAGTGCAAATAGCACTCGCGTCTGTTCGCAGCAAGTACAGTGTATTGGACTGAAGAGGAGCTACTGTTCTTCTCAGTTTCCTAAGCAGAGTTGAACTAGATATGGCCCGTGTGTCTAGGAAGCACAGTTCATTTGTTCTGAGCAAGCTCACTGTTCTGTCCCTATAGGAAACACAGTAGAGTAGAAGAGTGCTCTTTTCTCAAAAGCAGAGTGTGTTTCTTGTAAGGCGAGCTAGAGTTTCTTTCCCAGTCCTAAATGGAGTTGAATCACATGCAGTTTTTTGTCCTACGAGCAAGAGTTTTTTTCTGGTAAGACGAGTCACTATTGTGCTCCAATTGCCATACACAGTGCAAATAGCCCTCGCATCTGTTCTCAGCAAGTACATTGTATTGGACTGAATAGGAGGTACTGTTCTTGTCAGTTTCTAAGCAGAGTTGAACTAGATATGGTCCATGTGTGTAGGATGCACAGTTCTTTTGTTCTGAGCAAGCTCACTCTTTGGATCCCATAGGAAACACAGTAGAGTAGAAGAGAGCTCTTTTCTCAAAAGCAGAGTGTGTTTCTTGTAAGGCGAGCTAGCGTTTGTTTCCCAGTCCTAAATGGAGTTGAATCACATGCAGTTTGTTGTCCTACGAGCAAGCGTTGTTTTATGGAAAGAATATTCACTATTGCGCTGCCATTGCCATACACAGGACAAATAGCACTGGCGCCTGTTCCCAGCAAGTACAGTGTATTGGACTGAAGAGGATCTACTGTTCTTGTCAGGTTCCTAAGCAGAATTGAACTAGGTATGGCCGTGTGTGTAGGAAGCACAGTTCTTTTGTTCTGAACAAGCTCACTGTTCGGACCCCTTAAGAAACACAGTAGAGTAGAAGAGTGCTCTTTTCTCAAAAGCAGAGTGTGTTTCTTGTAAGGCGAGCTAGCGTTTGTTTCCCAGTCCTAAATGGAGTTGAATCACATGCAGTTTCTGGTCCTACGAGCAAGAGTTGTTTTCTGGTAAGGAAAGTCACTATTGCGCTCCCATTGCCATACACAGTGCAAATAGCACTCGCGTCTGTTCCCAGCAAGTACAGTATATCGGACTGAAGAGGAGCTACTGTTCTTGTCAGTTTCCTAAGCAGAGTTGAACTAGATATGGCCCTTGTGTGTAGGAAGCACAGTTCTTATGTTCTGAGCAAGCTCACTGTTCTGGCCCTATAGGAAACACAGTAGAGTAGAAGAGTGCTCTTTTCTCAAAAGCAGAGTGTGTTTCTTGTAAGGCAAGCTAGCGTTTGTTTCCTAGTCCTAAATGGAGTTGAATCACATGCAGTTTCTGGTCCTAAGAACAAGAGTTGTTTTCTGGTAAGGAAAGTCACTATTTCGTTCCCATTGCCATACACAGGGCAAATAGCACTCTTGTATTTTCCCAGCAAGTACAGTGTATTGGACTGAATAGGAGCTACTGTTCTTGTCAGTTTCCTAAGCAGAGTTGAACTACATATGGTCCTTTTTTGTAGGAAGCACAGTTCTTTTGTTCTGAGCAAGGTCACTGTTTGGACACCATAGGAAACACAGTAGAGTAGAAGAGTGCTCTTTTCTCTAAAGCAGAGTGTGTTTCTTGTAAGGCGAGCTAGCATTTGTTTCCCAGTCCTAAATAGCGTTGAATCACATGCAGTTTGTAGTCCTATGAGCAAGAGTTGTTTTTGGTAAGGAAAGTCACTGTTGCGCTCTCATTGCCATACACAGTGCAATTAGCACTCGCGTCTGTTCCCAGCAAGTACAGTGTATTGGACTGAATAGGAGCTACTGTTCTTGTCAGTTTCCTAAGCAGAGTTGAACTACATATGGTCCTTGTGTGTAGGAAGCACAGTTCTTTTGTTCTGAGCAAGCTCACTGTTTGGACCCCATAGGAAACACAGTAGAGTAGAAGAGTGCTCTTTTCTCTAAAGCAGAGTGTGTTTCTTGTAAGGCGAGCTAGCGTTTGTTTCCCAGTCTTAAATGGTGTTGTATGACATGCAGTTTCTGGTCCTATGAGCAAGAGATGTTTTCTGGTAAGGAAAGTCACTATTGCGCTCCCATTGCCATACACAGTGCAAATAGCACTCTCGTCTGTTCCCAGCAAGTACAGTGTATTGGACTGAAGAGGAGCTACTGTTCTTCTCAGTTTCCTAAGCAGAGTTGAACTAGTTATCGCCCGTGTGTCTAGGAAGCACAGTTCATTTGTTCTGAGCAAGCTCACTGTTCTGGCACTATAGGAAACACAGTAGAGTAGAAGAGTGCTCTTTTCTCAAAAGCAGAGTGTGTTTCTTGTAAGGCAAGCTAGCGTTTGTTTCCCAGTCCTAAACGGAGTGGAATCACATGCAGTTTCTGGTCCTACGTGCAAGAGTTGTTTTATGATAAGAATAGTCACTATTGCGCTGCCATTGCCATACACAGGACAAATAGCACTGGCGTCTGTTCCCAGCAAGTACAGTGTATTGGACTGAAGAGGATCTACTGTTCTTGTCAGGTTCCTAAGCAGAATTGAACTAGATATGGCCGTGTGTGTAGGAAGCACAGTTCTTTTGTTCTGAGCAAGCTCACTGTTTGGACCCCATAGGAAACACAGTAGAGTAGAAGAGTGCTCTTTTCTCTAAAGCAGAGTGTGTTTCTTGTAAGGCGAGCTAGAGTTTGTTTCCCAGTCCTAAATGGAGTGGCATCACATGCAGTTTCTGGTCCTACGAACAAGAGTTGTTTTCTGGTAAGAAGAGTCACTATTGGGCTCCAATTGCCATACACAGTGCAAATAGCACTCGCATCTGTTCTCAGCAAGTACAGTGTATTGGACTGAAGAGGATCTACTGTTCTTGTCAGGTTCCTAAGCAGAATTGAACTAGGTATGGCCGTGTGTGTAGGAAGCACAGTTCTTTTGTTCTGAGCAAGCTCACTGTTCGGACCCCATAGGAAACACAGTAGAGTAGTAGAGTGTTTATTTCTCAAAAGCAGAGTGTGTTTCTTTTAATGCGAGCTAGTGTTTGTTTCCCATTCCTAAATGGAGTGGAATCACATGCAGTTTCTTGTCCTACGAGCAAGAGTTGTTTTCTGGTAAGGAAAGACACTATTGTGCTCCCATTGCCATACACAGTGCAAATAGCACTCCCGTCTGTTCACAGCAAGTACAGTGTATTGGGCTGAATAGGTGCTACTGTTCTTGTCAGTTTTCTAAGCAGAGTTAAACTAGATATGATCCATGTGTGTAGGAAGCACAGTTCTTTTGTTCTGAGTAAGCTCACTTATTGGACCCCATAGGAAACACAGTAGAGTAGAAGAGTGCTCTTTTCTCTAAAGCAGAGTGTGTTTCTTGTGAGGTGAGCTAGCATTTGTTTCCCAGTCCTAAATGGAGTTGAATCCCATGCAGTTTCTGGTACTACGAGCAAGAGTTGTTTTCTGGTAAGAAGAGTCACTATTGTGCTCCAATTGCCATACACAGTGCAAATAGCACTCGCATCTGTTCTCAGCAAGTACAGTGTATTGGACTGAAGAGGATCTACTGTTCTTGTCAGGTTCCTAAGCAGAATTGAACTAGGTATGGCCGTGTGTGTAGGAAGCACAGTTCTTTTGTTCTGAGCAAGCTCACTGTTCGGAACCCATAGGAAACACAGTAGAGTAGAAGAGTGTTTATTTCTCAAAAGCAGAGTGTGTTTCTTTTAATGCGAGCTAGTGTTTGTTTCCCATTCCTAAATGGAGTGGAATCACATGCAGTTTCTTGTCCTACGAGCAAGAGTTGTTTTCTGGTAAGGGAAGTCACTATTGTGCTCCCATTGCCATACACAGTGCAAATAGCACTTGCGTCTGTTCCCAGCAAGTACAGAGTATTGGACTGAAGAGTTGCTACTGTTCTTCTCAGTTTCCTAAGCAGAGTTGAACTAGATATGGCCCGTGTGTGTAGGAAGCACAGTTCTTTTTTTCTGAGCAAGCTCACTGTTCTGGCCCTATAGAAAACACAGTAGAGTTGAAGAGTGCTCTTTTCTCAAAAGCAGAGTGTGTTTCTTGTAAAGCGAGCTAGAGTTTTTTTCCCAGTCCTAAATGGAGTTGAGTCACATGCAGTTTTTTTGTCCTATGAGCAAGAGTTGTTTTCTGGTAAGACGAGTCACTATTGTGCTCCAATTGCCATACACAGTGCAAATAGCACTGGCGTCTGTTCCCAGCAAGTACAGTGTATTGGACTGAAGAGGATCTACTGTTCTTGTCAGTTTCCTAAGCAGAGTTGAACTAGATATGGCCCGTGTGTGAAGCACTGTTCTTTTGTTCTGAGCAAGCTCACTGTTCGGACCCCATAGGAAACACAGTAGAGTAGAAGAGTGCTCTTTTCTCAAAAGCAGAGTGTGTTTCTTGTAAGGCGAGCTAGGGTTTGTTTCCTAGTCCTAAATGGAGTTGAATCACATCCAGTTTCTGGTCCTATGAGCATGAGTTATTTTCTAGTAAGGAAAGTCACTATTGCGCTCCCATTACCATAAACAGTGCAAATAGCACTCGTGTCTGTTCCCAGCAAGTACAGTGTATCAGATTGAAGAGGAGCTACTGTTCTTGTCAGTTTCCTAAGCAGAGTTGAACTAGATAAGGACCGTGTGTGTAAGAAGCACAGTTCTTATGTTCTGAGCAAGCTCACTGTTCTGGCCCTATAGGAAACACAGTAGAGTAGAAGAGTGCTCTTTTCTCAAAAGCAGAGTGTGTTTCTTGTGAGGCGAGCTAGCGTTTGTTTCCTAGTCCTAAATGGAGTTGAATCACATGCAGTTTCTGGTCCTACGAACAAGAGTTGTTTTCTGGTAAGGAAAGTCACTATTGCGCTCCCATTGCCATACACAGGGCAAATAGAACTCGCGTCTGTTCCCAGCAAGTACAGTGTATTGGACTGAATAGGAGCTACTGTTCTTGTCAGTTTCCTAAGCAGAGTTGAACTACATATGGTCCTTGTGTGTAGGAAGCACAGTTCTTTTGTTGTGAGCAAGCTCACTGTTTGGACCCCATAGGAAACCCAGTAGAGTAGAAGAGCGCTCTTTTCTCTAAAGCAGAGTGTGTTTCTTGTAAAGCGAGCTAGCGTTTGTTTCCCAGTCCTAAATGGAGTTGAATCACATACAGTTTCTGGTCCATGAGCAAGAGACGTTTTCTGGTAAGGAAAGTCACTATTGTGCTACCATTGCCATACAGCGTGCAAATTGCACTCCCTTCTGTTCCCAGCAAGTACAGTGTATTGGACTGAAGAGGAGCTACTGTTCTTCTCAGTTTCCTAAGCAGAGTTGAACTAGATATGGCCCGTGTGTCTAGGAAGCACAGTTCATTTGTTCTGAACAAGCTCACTGATCTGGCCCTATAGGAAACACAGTAGAGTAGAAGAGTGCTCTTTTGTCAAAAGCAGAGTGTGTTTCTTGTAAGGCGAGCTAGAGTTTGTTTCCCAGTCCTAAATGGATTTGAGTCACATGCAGTTTTTTGTCCTACGAGCAAGAGTTTTTTCTGGTAAGACGAGTCACTATTGTGCTCCTATTGCCATACACAGTGCAAAAAGCACTCGCATCTGTTCTCAGCAAGTACAGTTATCGGACTGAAGAGGAGCTACTGTTCTTGTCAGTTTCCTAAGCACAGTTGAACTAGATATGGCCCGTGTGTGTAAGAAGCACAGTTATTATGTTCTGAGCAAGCTCACTGTTCTGGCCCTATAGGAAACACAGTAGAGTAGAAGAGTGCTCTTTTCTCTAAAGCAGAGTGTGTTTCTTGTAAGGCGAGCTCGCGTTTGTTTCCCATTCCTAAATGGAGTTGTGTCACAGACAGATTTTGGTCCTATGAGCAAGAGTTGTTTTCTGGTAAGAAGAGTCACTATTGCGCTCCAAATGCCATACACAGTGAAAGTAGCACTCGCGTCTGTTCCCAGCAAGTACATTGTATTGGACTGAATAGGAGGTACTGTTCTTGTCAGTTTCTAAGCAGAGTTGAACTAGATATGGTCCATGTGTGTAGGATGCACAGTTCTTTTGTTCTGAGCAAGCTCACTCTTTGGATCCAATAGGAAACACAGTAGAGTAGAAGAGAGCTCTTTTCTCAAAAGCAGAGTGTGTTTCTTGTAAGGCGAGCTAGCGTTTGTTTCCCAGTCCCTAAATGGAGTTGAATCACATGCAGTTTGTTGTCCTACGAGCAAGAGTTATTTTATGGAAAGAATATTCACTATTGCGCTGCCATTGCCATACACAGGACAAATAGCACTGGTGTCTGTTCCCAGCAAGTACAGTGTATTGGACTGAAGAGGATCTACTGTTCTTGTCAGGTTCCTAAGCAGAATTGAACTAGGTATGGCCGTGTGTGTAGGAAGCACAGTTCTTTTGTTCTGAACAAGCTCACTGTTCAGACCCCATAGGAAACACAGTAGAGTAGAATAGTGCTCTTTTCTCAAAAGCAGAGTGTGTTTCTTGTAAGGAGAGCTAGCGTTTGTTTCCCAGTCCTAAGTGGAGTTGAATCACATGCAGTTTCTGGTCCTATGACCAAGAGTTGTTTTCTGGTAAGGAAAGTCACTATTGCGCTCCCTTTGCCGTACACAGTGCAAATAGCACTCCCGTCTGTTCCCAAAAGTACAGTGTTTCGGACTGAAGAGGAGCTACTGTTCTTGTCAGTTTCCTAAGCAGAGTTGAACTAGATGTGGCCCTTGTGTGTAGGAAGCACAGTTCTTATGTACTGAGCAAGCTCACTGTTCTGGCCCTATAGGAAACACAGTACAGTAAATGAGAGCTCTTTTCTCTAAAGCAGAGTGTGTTTCTTGTAAGGCGAGCTAGGGTTTGTTTCCTAGTCCTAAATGGAGTTGAATCACATGCAGTTTCCGGTCCTACGAACAAGAATTGTTTTCTGGTAAATAAAGTCACATTGCGCTCCCATTGCCATACACAGTGCAAATAGCACTCGCGTCTGTTCCCAGCAAGTACAGTGTATTGGACTGAATAGGTGCTACTGTTCTTGTCAGTTTCCTAAGCAGAGTTGAACTACATATGGTCCATGTGTGTAGGAAGCACAGTTCTTTTGTTCTGAGCAAGCTCACTGTTTGGACCCCATAGGAAAAACAGTAGAGTAGAAGAGTGCTCTTTTCTCAAAAGCAGAGTGTGTTTCATGTAAGGCGAGCTAGCATTTGTTTCCCAGTCCTAAATGGCATTGAATCACATGCAGTTTGTGGTCCTATGAGCAAGAGTTGTTTTTGGTAAGGAAAGTCACTATTGCGCTCTCATTACCATACACAGTGCAAACAGCTCTCGCGTCTGTTCCCAGCAAGTACAGTGTATTGGACTGAATAGGAGCTACTGTTCTTGTCAGTTTCCTAAGCAGAGTTGAACAAGATATGGCCCGTGTGTAGGAAGCACAGTTCTTTTGTTCTGAGCAAGCTTACTGTTCTGGCCCTATAGGAAACACAGTAGAGTAGAAGAGTGCTCTTTTCTCAAAAGCACAGTGTGTTTATTGTAAGGAGAAATAGCGTTTGTTTCCCAGTCCTAAATGGAGTTGAATCACATGCAGTTTCTGGTCCTACGAGCAAGAGATGTTTTCTGATAAGGAAAGTCACTATTGCGCTCCCATTACCATACACAGTGCAAATAGCACTCCTGTCTGTTCCCAGCTAGTACAGTGTATTGGACTGAAGAGGAGCTACTAATCTTGTCAGTTTCCTAAGCAGAGTTGAACTAGATATGGACCATGTGTGTAGGAAGCACAGTTCTTTGGTTCTGAGCAAGCTCACTGTTCTGGCCCTATAGGAAACACAGTAGAGTAGAAGAGTGCTCTTTTCTCTAAAGCAGAGTGTGTTTCTTGTAAGGCGAGCTCGCGTTTGTTTCCCATTCCTAAATGGAGTTGTGTCACAGACAGATTTTGGTCCTACGAGCAAGAGTTGTTTTCTGGTAAGAAGAGTCACTATTGCGCTCCAAATGCCATACACAGTGAAAGTAGCACTCGCGTCTGTTCCCAGCAAGTACATTGTATTGGACTGAATAGGAGGTACTGTTCTTGTCAGTTTCTAAGCAGAGTTGAACTAGATATGGTCCATGTGTGTAGGATGCACAGTTCTTTTGTTCTGAGCAAGCTCACTCTTTGGATCCAATAGGAAACACAGTAGAGTAGAAGAGAGCTCTTTTCTCAAAAGCAGAGTGTGTTTCTTGTAAGGCGAGCTAGCGTTTGCTTCCCAGTCCTAAATGGAGTTGAATCACATGCAGTTTGTTGTCCTACGAGCAAGAGTTATTTTATGGAAAGAATATTCACTATTGCGCTGCCATTGCCATACACAGGACAAATAGCACTGGCGTCTGTTCCCAGCAAGTACAGTGTATTGGACTGAAGAGGATCTACTGTTCTTGTCAGGTTCCTAAGCAGAATTGAACTAGGTATGGCCGTGTGTGTAGGAAGCACAGTTCTTTTGTTCTGAACAAGCTCACTGTTCAGACCCCATAGGAAACACAGTAGAGTAGAATAGTGCTCTTTTCTCAAAAGCAGAGTGTGTTTCTTGTAAGGAGAGCTAGCGTTTGTTTCCCAGTCCTAAGTGGAGTTGAATCACATGCAGTTTCTGGTCCTATGACCAAGAGTTGTTTTCTGGTAAGGAAAGTCACTATTGCGCTCCCTTTGCCGTACACAGTGCAAATAGCACTCCCGTCTGTTCCCAAAAGTACAGTGTTTCGGACTGAAGAGGAGCTACTGTTCTTGTCAGTTTCCTAAGCAGAGTTGAACTAGATGTGGCCCTTGTGTGTAGGAAGCACAGTTCTTATGTACTGAGCAAGCTCACTGTTCTGGCCCTATAGGAAACACAGTACAGTAAATGAGAGCTCTTTTCTCTAAAGCAGAGTGTGTTTCTTGTAAGGCGAGCTAGGGTTTGTTTCCTAGTCCTAAATGGAGTTGAATCACATGCAGTTTCCGGTCCTACGAACAAGAATTGTTTTCTGGTAAATAAAGTCACATTGCGCTCCCATTGCCATACACAGTGCAAATAGCACTCGCGTCTGTTCCCAGCAAGTACAGTGTATTGGACTGAATAGGTGCTACTGTTCTTGTCAGTTTCCTAAGCAGAGTTGAACTACATATGGTCCATGTGTGTAGGAAGCACAGTTCTTTTGTTCTGAGCAAGCTCACTGTTTGGACCCCATAGGAAAAACAGTAGAGTAGAAGAGTGCTCTTTTCTCAAAAGCAGAGTGTGTTTCATGTAAGGCGAGCTAGCATTTGTTTCCCAGTCCTAAATGGCATTGAATCACATGCAGTTTGTGGTCCTATGAGCAAGAGTTGTTTTTGGTAAGGAAAGTCACTATTGCGCTCTCATTACCATACACAGTGCAAACAGCTCTCGCGTCTGTTCCCAGCAAGTACAGTGTATTGGACTGAATAGGAGCTACTGTTCTTCTCACGTTCCTAAGCAGAGTTGAACAAGATATGGCCCGTGTGTAGGAAGCACAGTTCTTTTGTTCTGAGCAAGCTCACTGGTCTGGCCCTATAGGAAACACAGTAGAGTTGAAGAGTACTCTTTTCTCAAAAGCAGAGTGTGTTTCTTGTGAGGCGAGCTAGCGTTTGTTTCCTAGTCCTAAATGGAGTTGAATCACATGCAGTTTCTGGTCCTACGAACAAGAGTTGTTTTCTGGTAAGGAAAGTCACTATTGCGCTCCCATTGCCATACACAGGGCAAATAGAACTCGCGTCTGTTCCCAGCAAGTACAGTGTATTGGACTGAATAGGAGCTACTGTTCTTGTCAGTTTCCTAAGCAGAGTTGAACTACATATGGTCCTTGTGTGTAGGAAGCACAGTTCTTTTGTTGTGAGCAAGCTCACTGTTTGGACCCCATAGGAAACCCAGTAGAGTAGAAGAGCGCTCTTTTCTCTAAAGCAGAGTGTGTTTCTTGTAAAGCGAGCTAGCGTTTGTTTCCCAGTCCTAAATGGAGTTGAATCACATACAGTTTCTGGTCCATGAGCAAGAGACGTTTTCTGGTAAGGAAAGTCACTATTGTGCTACCATTGCCATACAGCGTGCAAATTGCACTCCCTTCTGTTCCCAGCAAGTACAGTGTATTGGACTGAAGAGGAGCTACTGTTCTTCTCAGTTTCCTAAGCAGAGTTGAACTAGATATGGCCCGTGTGTCTAGGAAGCACAGTTCATTTGTTCTGAACAAGCTCACTGATCTGGCCCTATAGGAAACACAGTAGAGTAGAAGAGTGCTCTTTTGTCAAAAGCAGAGTGTGTTTCTTGTAAGGCGAGCTAGAGTTTGTTTCCCAGTCCTAAATGGATTTGAGTCACATGCAGTTTTTTGTCCTACGAGCAAGAGTTTTTTCTGGTAAGACGAGTCACTATTGTGCTCCTATTGCCATACACAGTGCAAAAAGCACTCGCATCTGTTCTCAGCAAGTACAGTTATCGGACTGAAGAGGAGCTACTGTTCTTGTCAGTTTCCTAAGCAGAGTTGAACTAGATATGGCCCGTGTGTGTAAGAAGCACAGTTATTATGTTCTGAGCAAGCTCACTGTTCTGGCCCTATAGGAAACACAGTAGAGTAGAAGAGTGCTCTTTTCTCTAAAGCAGAGTGTGTTTCTTGTAAGGCGAGCTCGCGTTTGTTTCCCATTCCTAAATGGAGTTGTGTCACAGACAGATTTTGGTCCTATGAGCAAGAGTTGTTTTCTGGTAAGAAGAGTCACTATTGCGCTCCAAATGCCATACACAGTGAAAGTAGCACTCGCGTCTGTTCCCAGCAAGTACATTGTATTGGACTGAATAGGAGGTACTGTTCTTGTCAGTTTCTAAGCAGAGTTGAACTAGATATGGTCCATGTGTGTAGGATGCACAGTTCTTTTGTTCTGAGCAAGCTCACTCTTTGGATCCAATAGGAAACACAGTAGAGTAGAAGAGAGCTCTTTTCTCAAAAGCAGAGTGTGTTTCTTGTAAGGCGAGCTAGCGTTTGTTTCCCAGTCCTAAATGGAGTTGAATCACATGCAGTTTGTTGTCCTACGAGCAAGAGTTATTTTATGGAAAGAATATTCACTATTGCGCTGCCATTGCCATACACAGGACAAATAGCACTGGTGTCTGTTCCCAGCAAGTACAGTGTATTGGACTGAAGAGGATCTACTGTTCTTGTCAGGTTCCTAAGCAGAATTGAACTAGGTATGGCCGTGTGTGTAGGAAGCACAGTTCTTTTGTTCTGAACAAGCTCACTGTTCAGACCCCATAGGAAACACAGTAGAGTAGAATAGTGCTCTTTTCTCAAAAGCAGAGTGTGTTTCTTGTAAGGAGAGCTAGCGTTTGTTTCCCAGTCCTAAGTGGAGTTGAATCACATGCAGTTTCTGGTCCTATGACCAAGAGTTGTTTTCTGGTAAGGAAAGTCACTATTGCGCTCCCTTTGCCGTACACAGTGCAAATAGCACTCCCGTCTGTTCCCAAAAGTACAGTGTTTCGGACTGAAGAGGAGCTACTGTTCTTGTCAGTTTCCTAAGCAGAGTTGAACTAGATGTGGCCCTTGTGTGTAGGAAGCACAGTTCTTATGTACTGAGCAAGCTCACTGTTCTGGCCCTATAGGAAACACAGTACAGTAAATGAGAGCTCTTTTCTCTAAAGCAGAGTGTGTTTCTTGTAAGGCGAGCTAGGGTTTGTTTCCTAGTCCTAAATGGAGTTGAATCACATGCAGTTTCCGGTCCTACGAACAAGAATTGTTTTCTGGTAAATAAAGTCACATTGCGCTCCCATTGCCATACACAGTGCAAATAGCACTCGCGTCTGTTCCCAGCAAGTACAGTGTATTGGACTGAATAGGTGCTACTGTTCTTGTCAGTTTCCTAAGCAGAGTTGAACTACATATGGTCCATGTGTGTAGGAAGCACAGTTCTTTTGTTCTGAGCAAGCTCACTGTTTGGACCCCATAGGAAAAACAGTAGAGTAGAAGAGTGCTCTTTTCTCAAAAGCAGAGTGTGTTTCATGTAAGGCGAGCTAGCATTTGTTTCCCAGTCCTAAATGGCATTGAATCACATGCAGTTTGTGGTCCTATGAGCAAGAGTTGTTTTTGGTAAGGAAAGTCACTATTGCGCTCTCATTACCATACACAGTGCAAACAGCTCTCGCGTCTGTTCCCAGCAAGTACAGTGTATTGGACTGAATAGGAGCTACTGTTCTTGTCAGTTTCCTAAGCAGAGTTGAACAAGATATGGCCCGTGTGTAGGAAGCACAGTTCTTTTGTTCTGAGCAAGCTTACTGTTCTGGCCCTATAGGAAACACAGTAGAGTAGAAGAGTGCTCTTTTCTCAAAAGCACAGTGTGTTTATTGTAAGGAGAAATAGCGTTTGTTTCCCAGTCCTAAATGGAGTTGAATCACATGCAGTTTCTGGTCCTACGAGCAAGAGATGTTTTCTGATAAGGAAAGTCACTATTGCGCTCCCATTACCATACACAGTGCAAATAGCACTCCTGTCTGTTCCCAGCTAGTACAGTGTATTGGACTGAAGAGGAGCTACTAATCTTGTCAGTTTCCTAAGCAGAGTTGAACTAGATATGGACCATGTGTGTAGGAAGCACAGTTCTTTGGTTCTGAGCAAGCTCACTGTTCTGGCCCTATAGGAAACACAGTAGAGTAGAAGAGTGCTCTTTTCTCTAAAGCAGAGTGTGTTTCTTGTAAGGCGAGCTCGCGTTTGTTTCCCATTCCTAAATGGAGTTGTGTCACAGACAGATTTTGGTCCTACGAGCAAGAGTTGTTTTCTGGTAAGAAGAGTCACTATTGCGCTCCAAATGCCATACACAGTGAAAGTAGCACTCGCGTCTGTTCCCAGCAAGTACATTGTATTGGACTGAATAGGAGGTACTGTTCTTGTCAGTTTCTAAGCAGAGTTGAACTAGATATGGTCCATGTGTGTAGGATGCACAGTTCTTTTGTTCTGAGCAAGCTCACTCTTTGGATCCAATAGGAAACACAGTAGAGTAGAAGAGAGCTCTTTTCTCAAAAGCAGAGTGTGTTTCTTGTAAGGCGAGCTAGCGTTTGCTTCCCAGTCCTAAATGGAGTTGAATCACATGCAGTTTGTTGTCCTACGAGCAAGAGTTATTTTATGGAAAGAATATTCACTATTGCGCTGCCATTGCCATACACAGGACAAATAGCACTGGCGTCTGTTCCCAGCAAGTACAGTGTATTGGACTGAAGAGGATCTACTGTTCTTGTCAGGTTCCTAAGCAGAATTGAACTAGGTATGGCCGTGTGTGTAGGAAGCACAGTTCTTTTGTTCTGAACAAGCTCACTGTTCAGACCCCATAGGAAACACAGTAGAGTAGAATAGTGCTCTTTTCTCAAAAGCAGAGTGTGTTTCTTGTAAGGAGAGCTAGCGTTTGTTTCCCAGTCCTAAGTGGAGTTGAATCACATGCAGTTTCTGGTCCTATGACCAAGAGTTGTTTTCTGGTAAGGAAAGTCACTATTGCGCTCCCTTTGCCGTACACAGTGCAAATAGCACTCCCGTCTGTTCCCAAAAGTACAGTGTTTCGGACTGAAGAGGAGCTACTGTTCTTGTCAGTTTCCTAAGCAGAGTTGAACTAGATGTGGCCCTTGTGTGTAGGAAGCACAGTTCTTATGTACTGAGCAAGCTCACTGTTCTGGCCCTATAGGAAACACAGTACAGTAAATGAGAGCTCTTTTCTCTAAAGCAGAGTGTGTTTCTTGTAAGGCGAGCTAGGGTTTGTTTCCTAGTCCTAAATGGAGTTGAATCACATGCAGTTTCCGGTCCTACGAACAAGAATTGTTTTCTGGTAAATAAAGTCACATTGCGCTCCCATTGCCATACACAGTGCAAATAGCACTCGCGTCTGTTCCCAGCAAGTACAGTGTATTGGACTGAATAGGTGCTACTGTTCTTGTCAGTTTCCTAAGCAGAGTTGAACTACATATGGTCCATGTGTGTAGGAAGCACAGTTCTTTTGTTCTGAGCAAGCTCACTGTTTGGACCCCATAGGAAAAACAGTAGAGTAGAAGAGTGCTCTTTTCTCAAAAGCAGAGTGTGTTTCATGTAAGGCGAGCTAGCATTTGTTTCCCAGTCCTAAATGGCATTGAATCACATGCAGTTTGTGGTCCTATGAGCAAGAGTTGTTTTTGGTAAGGAAAGTCACTATTGCGCTCTCATTACCATACACAGTGCAAACAGCTCTCGCGTCTGTTCCCAGCAAGTACAGTGTATTGGACTGAATAGGAGCTACTGTTCTTCTCACGTTCCTAAGCAGAGTTGAACAAGATATGGCCCGTGTGTAGGAAGCACAGTTCTTTTGTTCTGAGCAAGCTCACTGGTCTGGCCCTATAGGAAACACAGTAGAGTTGAAGAGTACTCTTTTCTCAAAAGCAGAGTGTGTTTATTGTAAGGCGAGCTAGCGTTTGTTTCCCAGTCCTAAATGGAGTTGAATCATATGCAGTTTCTGGTCCTACGAGCAAGAGATGTTTTCTGATAAGGAAAGTCACTATTGCGCTCCATTGCCATACACAGTGCAAATAGCACTCCAGTCTGTTCCCAGCAAGTACAGTGTATCGGACTGAAGAGGAGCTACTGTTCTTGTCAGTGTCCTAAGCAGAGTTGAACAAGATATGGCCCGTGTGTAGGAAGCACAGTTCTTTTGTTCTGAGCAAGCTCACTGTTCTGGCCCTATAGGAAACACAGTAGAGTAGAAGAGTGCTCTTTTCCCAAAAGCAGAGTGTGTTTCTTGTAAGGCGAGCTAGCGATTGTTTCCCAGTTCTAAATGGAGTTGAATCATATGCAGTTTCTGGTCCTAAGAGCAAGAGATGTTTTCTGATAAGGAAAGTCACTATTGCGCTCCCATTCCATACACAGTGCAAATAGCACTCGCGTCTGTTCCCAGCAAGTACAGTGTATTGGACTGAAGACAAGCTACTCTTCTTGTCAGTTTCCTAAACAGAGTTGAACTAGATGTGGTCCATGTGTGTAGGAAGCACAGTTCTTTTGTTCTGAGCAAGCTCACTGTTTGGACCCCATAGGAAACACAGTAGAGTAGAAGAGTGCTCTTTTCTCTAAAGCAGAGTGTGTTTCTTGTAAGGCGAGCTAGCATTTGTTTCCCAATCCTAAATAGCGTTGAATCACATGCAGTTTGTGGTCCTATGAGCAAGAGTTGTTTTTGGTAAGGAAAGTCACTATTGCGCTCTCATTGCCATACACAGCGCAAATAGCACTCGCGTCTGTACCCAGCAAGTACAGTGTATTGGACTGAAGAGGAGCTACTGTTCTTGTCAGTTTCCTAAGCAGAGTTGAACTACATATGGTCCGTGTGTGTAGGAAGCACAGTTCTTTTGTTGTGAGCAAGCTCACTGTTTGGACCCCATAGGAAACACAGTAGAGTAGAAGAGTGCTCTTTTCTCTAAAGCAGAGTGTGTTTCTTGTAAGGCGAGCTAGCGTTTGTTTCCCAGTCTTAAATGGTGTTGAATGACATGCAGTTTTTGTCCTACGAGCAAGAATTGTTTTCTGGTAAGAAGAGTCACTATTGCGCTCCCACTGCCCTATACAGTGCAAATAGCACTCGCATCTGTTCCCAGCAAGCACAGTGTATTGGACTGAATAGGAGCTACTGTTCTTTCAGTTTCCTAAGTAGAGTTGAACTAGATATGGTCCATGTGTGTAGGAAGCACAGTTCTTTTGTTCTGAGTAAGCTCACTGTTTGGACCCCATAGGAAACACAGTAGAGTAGATGAGTGCTCTTTTGTCAAAAGCAGAGTGTGTTTCTTGTAAGGCGAGCTAGCGTTTGTTTCCTAGTCCTAAATGGAGTTGAATCACATGCAGTTTCTGGTCCTACGAGCAAGAGTTTTTTTCTGGTAAGGAAAGTCACTATTTTGTTCCCATTGCATTACACAGGACAAATAGCACTGGCGTCTGTTCCCAGCAAGTACAGTGTATAGGACTGAAGAGTAGCTACTGTTCTTGTCAGTTTCCTAAGCAGAGTTGAACTAGATATGGCCCGTGTGTTTAGGAAGCACAGTTATTATGTTCTGAGCAAGCTCACTGTTCTGGCCTTATAGGAAACACAGTAGAGTAGAAGAGTGCTCTTTTCTCTAAAGCAGAGTGTGTTTCTTGTAAGGCGAGCTAGCTTTTGTTTCCCAGTCCTAAGTGGCGTTGAATCACATGCAGTTTGTGGTCATACGAGCAAGAGTTGTTTTCTGGTGGGAAAGTCACTATTGCTCTCCCATTGCCAGACACAGTGCAAATAGCACTCCCGTCTGTTCCCAGCAAGTACAGTGTATTGGACTGAAGAGGAGCTACTGTTCTTGTCAGTTTCCTAAGCAGAGGTGAACTAGATATAGCCCGTGTGTGTAGGAAGCACAGTTCTTATGTTCTGAGAAGCTCACTGTTCTGGCCCTATAGGAAACACAGTTGAGTAGAAGAGTGCTCTTTTCTCTAAAGCAGAGTGTGTTTCTTGTAAGGCGAGCTAGCGTTTGTTTCCCAGTCCTAAATGGAGTTGAATCACATGCAGTTTCTGGTCCTATGAACAAGAGTTGTTTTATGGTAAGAAGAGTCAATATTGCGATCAGATGGCCATACACAGTGCAAATAGCACTCGCGTCTGTTCCCAGCAAGTACAGTGTATCGGACTGAAGAGGAGCTACTGTTCTTGTCAGTGTCCTAAGCAGAGTTGAACAAGATATGGCCCGTGTGTAGGAAGCACAGTTCTTTTGTTCTGAGCAAGCTCACTGTTCTGGCCCTATAGGAAACACAGTAGAGTAGAAGAGTGCTCTTTTCCCAAAAGCAGAGTGTGTTTCTTGTAAGGCGAGCTAGCGATTGTTTCCCAGTTCTAAATGGAGTTGAATTATATGCAGTTTCTGGTCCTAAGAGCAAGAGATGTTTTCTGATAAGGAAAGTCACTATTGCGCTCCCATTGCCATACACAGTGCAAATAGCACTCGCGACTTTTCCCAGCAAGTACAGTGTATAGGACTGAAGACGAGCTACTCTTCTTGTCAGTTTCCTAAACAGAGTTGAACTAGATGTGGTCCATGTGTGTAGGAAGCACAGTTCTTTTGTTCTGAGCAAGCTCACTGTTTGGACCCCATAGGAAACACAGTAGAGTAGAAGAGTGCTCTTTTCTCTAAAGCAGAGTGTGTTTCTTGTAAGGCGAGCTAGCATTTGTTTCCCAGTCCTAAATAGCGTTGAATCACATGCAGTTTGTGGTCCTATGAGCAAGAGTTGTTTTTGGTAAGGAAAGTCACTATTGCGCTCTCATTGCCATACACAGCGCAAATAGCACTCGCGTCTGTACCCAGCAAGTACAGTGTATTGGACTGAAGAGGAGCTACTGTTCTTGTCAGTTTCCTAAGCAGAGTTGAACTACATATGGTCCGTGTGTGTAGGAAGCACAGTTCATTTGTTGTGAGCAAGCTCACTGTTTGGACCCCATAGGAAACCCAGTAGAGTAGAAGAGTGCTCTTTTCTCTAAAGCAGAGTGTGTTTCTTGTAAGGTGAGCTAGCGTTTGTTTCCCAGTCTTAAATGGTGTTGAATGACATGCAGTTTTTGTCCTACGAGCAAGAATTGTTTTCTGGTAAGAAGAGTCACTATTGCGCTCCCACTGCCATATACAGTGCAAATAGCACTCGCATCTGTTCCCAGCAAGCACAGTGTATTGGACTGAATAGGAGCTACTGTTCTTTCAGTTTCCTAAGTAGAGTTGAACTAGATATGGTCCATGTGTGTAGGAAGCACAGTTCTTTTGTTCTGAGTAAGCTCACTGTTTGGACCCCATAGGAAACACAGTAGAGTAGATGAGTGCTCTTTTGTCAAAAGCAGAGTGTGTTTCTTGTAAGGCGAGCTAGCGTTTGTTTCCTAGTCCTAAATGGAGTTGAATCACATGCAGTTTCTGGTCCTACGAGCAAGAGTTTTTTTCTGGTAAGGAAAGTCACTATTTTGCTCCCATTGCATTACACAGGACAAATAGCACTGGCGTCTGTTCCCAGCAAGCACAGTGTATAGGACTGAAGAGTAGCTACTGTTCTTGTCAGTTTCCTAAGCAGAGTTGAACTAGATATGGCCCGTGTGTTTAGGAAGCACAGTTATTATGTTCTGAGCAAGCTCACTGTTCTGGCCTTATAGGAAACACAGTAGAGTAGAAGAGTGCTCTTTTCTCTAAAGCAGAGTGTGTTTCTTGTAAGGCGAGCTAGCTTTTGTTTCCCAGTCCTAAGTGGCATTGAATCACATGCAGTTTGTGGTCATACGAGCAAGAGTTGTTTTCTGGTGGGAAAGTCACTATTGCTCTCCCATTGCCAGACACAGTGCAAATAGCACTCCCGTCTGTTCCCAGCAAGTACAGTGTATTGGACTGAAGAGGAGCTACTGTTCTTGTCAGTTTCCTAAGCAGAGGTGAACTAGATATAGCCCGTGTGTGTAGGAAGCACAGTTCTTATGTTCTGAGAAGCTCACTGTTCTGGCCCTATAGGAAACACAGTTGAGTAGAAGAGTGCTCTTTTCTCTAAAGCAGAGTGTGTTTCTTGTAAGGCAAGCTAGCGTTTGTTTCCCAGTCCTAAATGGAGTGGAATCACATGCAGTTTCTGGTCCTACGAGCAAGGGTTGTTTTCTGGTAAGGAAAGTCACTATTGCGCTCCCATTGCCAGACACAGTGCAAATATCACATGCGTCTGTTCCCAGCAAGTACAGTGTATCGGACTGAAGAGGAGCTACTGTTCTTGTCAGTGTCCTAAGCAGATTTGAACTAGATATGGCCCGTGTGTAGGAAGCACAGTTCTTTTGTTCTGAGCAAGCTCACTGTTCTGGCCCTATAGGAAACACAGTAGAGTAGAAGAGTGCTCTTTTCTCTAAAGCAGAGTGTTTTTCTTGTAAGGCGAGCTAGCGTTTGTTTCCCAGTCCTAAATGGAGTTGAATCACATGCAGTTTCTGGTCCTACGAACAAGAGTTGTTTTATGGTAAGAAGAGTCAATATTGCGATCAGATGGCCATACACAGTGCAAATAGCACTCGCGTCTGTTCCCAGCAAGTACAGTGTATCGGACTGAAGAGGAGCTACTGTTCTTGTCAGTGTCCTAAGCAGAGTTGAACAAGATATGGCCCGTGTGTAGGAAGCACAGTTCTTTTGTTCTGAGCAAGCTCACTGTTCTGGCCCTATAGGAAACACAGTAGAGTAGAAGAGTGCTCTTTTCCCAAAAGCAGAGTGTGTTTCTTGTAAGGCGAGCTAGCGATTGTTTCCCAGTTCTAAATAAAGTTGAATCATATGCAGTTTCTGGTCCTACGAGCAAGAGATGTTTTCTGATAAGGAAAGTCACTATTGCGCTCCCATTGCCATACACAGTGCAAATAGCACTCGCGTCTTTTCCCAGCAAGTACAGTGTATAGGACTGAAGACGAGCTACTCTTCTTGTCAGTTTCCTAAACAGAGTTGAACTAGATGTGGTCCATGTGTGTAGGAAGCACAGTTCTTTTGTTCTGAGCAAGCTCACTGTTTGGACCCCATAGGAAACACAGTAGAGTAGAAGAGTGCTCTTTTCTCTAAAGCAGAGTGTGTTTCTTGTAAGGCGAGCTAGCATTTGTTTCCCAGTCCTAAATAGCGTTGAATCACATGCAGTTTGTGGTCCTATGAGCAAGAGTTGTTTTTGGTAAGGAAAGTCACTATTGCGCTCTCATTGCCATACACAGCGCAAATAGCACTCGCGTCTGTACCCAGCAAGTACAGTGTATTGGACTGAAGAGGAGCTACTGTTCTTGTCAGTTTCCTAAGCAGAGTTGAACTACATATGGTCCGTGTGTGTAGGAAGCACAGTTCTTTTGTTGTGAGCAAGCTCACTGTTTGGACCCCATAGGAAACCCAGTAGAGTAGAAGAGTGCTCTTTTCTCTAAAGCAGAGTGTGTTTCTTGTAAGGTGAGCTAGCGTTTGTTTCCCAGTCTTAAATGGTGTTGAATGACATGCAGTTTTTGTCCTACGAGCAAGAATTGTTTTCTGGTAAGAAGAGTCACTATTGCGCTCCCACTGCCATATACAGTGCAAATAGCACTCGCATCTGTTCCCAGCAAGCACAGTGTATTGGACTGAATAGGAGCTACTGTTCTTTCAGTTTCCTAAGTAGAGTTGAACTAGATATGGTCCATGTGTGTAGGAAGCACAGTTCTTTTGTTCTGAGTAAGCTCACTGTTTGGACCCCATAGGAAACACAGTAGAGTAGATGAGTGCTCTTTTGTCAAAAGCAGAGTGTGTTTCTTGTAAGGCGAGCTAGCGTTTGTTTCCTAGTCCTAAATGGAGTTGAATCACATGCAGTTTCTGGTCCTACGAGCAAGAGTTTTTTTCTGGTAAGGAAAGTCACTATTTTGCTCCCATTGCATTACACAGGACAAATAGCACTGGCGTCTGTTCCCAGCAAGTACAGTGTATAGGACTGAAGAGTAGCTACTGTTCTTGTCAGTTTCCTAAGCAGAGTTGAACTAGATATGGCCCGTGTGTTTAGGAAGCACAGTTATTATGTTCTGAGCAAGCTCACTGTTCTGGCCTTATAGGAAACACAGTAGAGTAGAAGAGTGCTCTTTTCTCTAAAGCAGAGTGTGTTTCTTGTAAGGCGAGCTAGCTTTTGTTTCCCAGTCCTAAGTGGCGTTGAATCACATGCAGTTTGTGGTCATACGAGCAAGAGTTGTTTTCTGGTGGGAAAGTCACTATTGCTCTCCCATTGCCAGACACAGTGCAAATAGCACTCCCGTCTGTTCCCAGCAAGTACAGTGTATTGGACTGAAGAGGAGCTACTGTTCTTGTCAGTTTCCTAAGCAGAGGTGAACTAGATATAGCCCGTGTGTGTAGGAAGCACAGTTCTTATGTTCTGAGAAGCTCACTGTTCTGGCCCTATAGGAAACACAGTTGAGTAGAAGAGTGCTCTTTTCTCTAAAGCAGAGTGTGTTTCTTGTAAGGCAAGCTAGCGTTTGTTTCCCAGTCCTAAATGGAGTGGAATCACATGCAGTTTCTGGTCCTACGAGCAAGGGTTGTTTTCTGGTAAGGAAAGTCACTATTGCGCTCCCATTGCCAGACACAGTGCAAATATCACATGCGTCTGTTCCCAGCAAGTACAGTGTATCGGACTGAAGAGGAGCTACTGTTCTTGTCAGTGTCCTAAGCAGATTTGAACTAGATATGGCCCGTGTGTAGGAAGCACATTTCTTTTGTTCTGAGCAAGCTCACTGTTCTGGCCCTATAGGAAACACAGTAGAGTAGAAGAGTGCTCTTTTCTCTAAAGCAGAGTGTTTTTCTTGTAAGGCGAGCTAGCGTTTGTTTCCCAGTCCTAAATGGAGTTGAATCACATGCAGTTTCTGGTCCTACGAACAAGAGTTGTTTTATGGTAAGAAGAGTCAATATTGCGATCAGATGGCCATACACAGTGCAAATAGCACTTAGGTCTGTTCCCAGCAAGTACAGTGTATCGGACTGAGGAGGAGCTACTGTTCTTGTCAGTGTCCTAAGCAGAGTTGAACAAGATATGGCCCGTGTGTAGGAAGCACAGTTCTTTTGTTCTGAGCAAGCTCACTGTTCTGGCCCTATAGGAAACACAGTAGAGTTGAAGAGTACTCTTTTCTCAAAAGCAGAGTGTGTTTATTGTAAGGCGAGCTAGCGTTTGTTTCCCAGTCCTAAATGGAGTTGAATCATATGCAGTTTCTGGTCCTACGAGCAAGAGATGTTTTCTGATAAGGAAAGTCACTATTGCGCTCCCATTGCCATACACAGTGCAAATAGCACTCCAGTCTGTTCCCAGCAAGTACAGTGTATTGGACTGAAGACAAGCTACTCTTCTTGTCAGTTTCCTAAACAGAGTTGAACTAGATATGGTCCATGTGTGTAGGAAGCACAGTTCTTTTGTTCTGAGCAAGCTCACTGTTTGGACCCCATAGGAAACACAGTAGAGTAGAATTTTGTTCTTTTCTCTAAAGCAGAGTGTGTTTCTTGTAAGGCGAGCTAGCATTTGTTTCCCAGTCCTAAATGGCGTTGAATCACATGCAGTTTGTGGTCCAATGAGCAAGAGTTGTTTTTGGTAAGGAAAGTCACTTTTGCGCTCTCATTGCCATACACAGTGCAAATAGCACTCGCGTCTTTTCCCAGCAAGTACAGTGTATTGGACTGAAGAAGAGCTACTGTTCTTGTCAGTTTCCTAAGCAGAGTTGAACTACATATGGTCCGTGTGTGTAGGAAGCACAGTTCTTTTGTTGTGAGCAAGCTCACTGTTTGGACCCCATAGGAAACACAGTAGAGTAGAAGAGTGCTCTTTTGTCAAAAGCAGAGTGTGTTTCTTGTAAGGCGAGCTAGCGTTTGTTTCCCGGTCCTAAATGGAGTGGAATCACATGCAGTTTCTGGTCCTACGTGCAAGAGTTGTTTTATGGTAAGAATAGTCACTATTGCGCTGCCATTGCCATACACAGGACAAATAGCACTGGCGTCTGTTCCCAGCAAGTACAGTGTATTGGACTGAAGAGGATCTACTGTTCTTGTCAGGTTCCTAAGCAGAATTGAACTAGATATGGCCGTGTGTGTAGGAAGCACAGTTCTTTTGTTCTGAGCAAGCTCACTGTTCGGACCCCTTAGGAAACACAGTAGAGTAGAAGAGTGCTCTTTTCTCAAAAGCAGAGTGTGTTTCCTGTAAGGCGAGCTAGCGTTTGTTTTCTAGTCCTAAATGGAGTTGAATCACATGCAGTTTCTGGTCCTACGAACAAGAGTTGTTTTCTGGTAAGGAAAGTCACATTGCGCTCCAATTGCCATAAACAGTGCAAAACGCACTCCCCTCTGTTCCCAGCAAGTACAGTGTATTGGGCTGAATAGGTGCTACAGTTCTTGTCAGTTTTCTAAGCAGAGTTGCACTAGATATGATCCGTGTGTGTAGGAAGCACAGTTCTTTTGTTCTGAGCAAGCTCACTTATTGGACCCCATAGGAAACACAGTAGAGTAGAAGAGTGCTCTTTTCTCTAAAGCCGAGTGTGTTTCTTGTAAGGTGAGCTAGCATTTGTTTCCCAGTCTTAAATGGAGTTGAATCCCATGCAGTTTCTGGTACTACGAGCAAGAGTTGTTTTCTGGTAAGAAGAGTCACTATTGCGCTGCCATTGCCATACACAGGACAAATAGCACTGGCGTCTGTTCCCAGCAAGTACAGTGTATCGGACTGAAGAGGAGCTACTGTTCTTGTCAGTTTCCTAAGCAGAGTTGAACTAGATATGGCCCGTGTGTTTAGGAAGCACAGTTATTATGTTCTGAACAAGCTCACTGTTCTGGCCCTATAGGAAACACAGTAGAGTTGAAGAGTGCTCTTTTCTCTAAAGCAGAGTGTGTTTCTTGTATGGCGAGCTAGCGTTGGTTTCCCAGTCCTAAATGGAGTTGAGACACATGCAGTTTGTGGTCCTACGAGCAAGAGTTGTTTTCTGGTAAGAAGAGTCACTATTGCGCTCCCATTGCCATACATAGTGCAAAAAGCACTCGCATCTGTTCCCAGCAAGCACAGTGTATTGGACTTAATAGGAGCTACTGTTCTTGTCAGTTTCCTAAGCAGAGTTGAACGACATATGGTCCGTGTGTGTAGGAAGCACAGTTCTTTTGTTCTGAGCAAGCTCACTGTTTGGACCACATAGGAAACACAGTAGAGTAGAAAAGTGCTCTTTTCTCTAAAGCAGAGTGTGTTTCTTGTAAGGCGCACTAGCGTTTGTTTCCCAGTCCTAAATGGCGTTGAATCACATGCAGTTTGTGGTCCTACGAGCAAGAGTTGTTTTCTGGTAGGAAAGTCACTATTGCGCTCCCTTTGCCAGACACAGTGCAAATAGCACTCCCGTCTGTTCCCAGCAAGTACAGTGTATTGGACTGAAGAGGAGCTACTGTTCTTGTCAGTTTCCTAAGCAGAGGTGAACTAGATATAGCCCGTGTGTGTAAAAAGCACAGTTCTTATGTTCTGAGCAAGCTCACTGTTCTGGCCATATAGGAAACACAGTTGAGTAGAAGAGTGCTCTTTTCTCTAAAGCAGAGTGTGTACCTTGTAAGGCGAGCTAGCGTTTGTTTCCCAGTCCTAAATGGAGTTGAATCACATGCAGTTTCTGGACCTACGAGCAAGAGTTGTTTTATGGTAAGAAGAGTCAATATTGCGATCAGATGGCCATACACAGTGCAAATAGCACTGGCGTCTGTTCCCAGCAAGTACAGTGTATCGGACTGAAGAGGAGCTACTGTTCTTGTCAGTGTCCTAAGCAGAGTTGAACAAGATATGGCCCATGTGTAGGAAGCACAGTTCTTTTGTTCTGAGCTAGCTCACTGTTCTGGCCCTGTAGGAAACACAGTAGAGTAGAAGAGTGCTCTTTTCCCAAAAGCAGAGTGTGTTTCTTGTAAGGCGAGCTAGCGATTGTTTCCCAGTTCTAAATGGAGTTGAATCATATGCAGTTTCTGGTCCTAAGAGCAAGAGATGTTTTCTGATAAGGAAAGTCACTATTGCGCTCCCATTGCCATACACAGTGCAAATAGCACTCGCGTCTGTTCCCAGCAAGTACAGTGTATTGGACTGAAGACGAGCTACTCTTCTTGTCAGTTTCCTAAACAGAGTTGAACTAGATGTGGTCCATGTGTGTAGGAAGCACAGTTCTTTTGTTCTGAGCAAGCTCACTGTTTGGACCCCATAGGAAACACAGTAGAGTAGAAGAGTGCTCTTTTCTCTAAGGCAGAGTGTGTTTCTTGTAAGGCGAGCTAGCATTTGTTTCCCAGTCCTAAATGGCGTTGAATCACATGCAGTTTGTGGTCCAATAAGCAAGAGTTGTTTTTGGTAAGGAAAGTCACTCTTGCGCTCTCATTGCCATACACAGTGCAAATAGCACTCGCGTCTTTTCCCAGCAAGTACAGTGTATTGGACTGAAGAAGAGCTACTGTTCTTGTCAGTTTCCTAAGCAGAGTTGAACTACATATGGTCCGTGTGTGTAGGAAGCACAGTTCTTTTGTTGTGAGCAAGCTCACTGTTTGGAACCCATAGGAAACACAGTAGTGGAGAAGAGTGCTCTTTTGTCAAAAGCAGAGTGTGTTTCTTGTAAGGCGAGCTAGCGTTTGTTTCCCAGTCCTAAATGGAGTGGAATCACATGCAGTTTCTGGTCCTACGTGCAAGAGTTGTTTTATGGTAAGAATAGTCACTATTGCGCTGCCATTGCCATACACAGGACAAATAGCACTGGCGTCTGTTCCCAGCAAGTACAGTGTATTGGACTGAAGAGGATCTACTGTTCTTGTCAGGTTCCTAAGCAGAATTGAACTAGATATGGCCGTGTGTGTAGGAAGCACAGTTCTTTTGTTCTGAGCAAGCTCACTGTTCGGACCCCTTAGGAAACACAGTAGAGTAGAAGAGTGCTTTTTTCTCAAAAGCAGAGTGTGTTTCCTGTAAGGCGAGCTAGCGTTTGTTTCCTAGTCCTAAATGGAGTTGAATCACATGCAGTTTCTGGTCCTACGAACAAGAGTTGTTTTCTGGTAAGGAAAGTCACATTGCGCTCCAATTGCCATTCACAGTGCAAAACGCACTCCCCTCTGTTCCCAGCAAGTACAGTGTATTGGGCTGAATAGGTGCTACTGTTCTTGTCAGTTTTCTAAGCAGAGTTGCACTAGATATGATCCGTGAGTGTAGGAAGCACAGTTCTTTTGTTCTGAGCAAGCTCACTTATTGGACCCCATAGGAAACACAGTAGAGTAGAAGAGTGCTCTTTTCTCTAAAGCAGAGTGTGTTTCTTGTAAGGTGAGCTAGCATTTGTTTCCCAGTCTTAAATGGAGTTGAATCCCATGCAGTTTCTGGTACTACGAGCAAGAGTTGTTTTCTGGTAAGAAGAGTCACTAATGCGCTGCCATTGCCATACACAGGACAAATAGCACTGGCGTCTGTTCCCAGCAAGTACAGTGTATCGGACTGAAGAGGAGCTACTGTTCTTGTCAGTTTCCTAAGCAGAGTTGAACTTGATATGGCCCGTGTGTTTAGGAAGCACAGTTATTATGTTCTGAACAAGCTCACTGTTCTGGCCCTATAGGAAACACAGTAGAGTAGAAGAGTGCTCTTTTCTCTAAAGCAGAGTGTGTTTCTTGTATGGCGAGCTAGCGTTTGTTTCCCAGTCCAAATGGAGTTGAATAACATTAAGTTTTTGGTCCTACGAGCAAGAGTTGTTTTCTGGTAAGAAGAGTCACTATTGCGCTCCCATTGCCATATACAGTGCAAATAGCACTCGCATCTGTTCCCAGCAAGCACAGTGTATTGGACTGAATAGGAGCTACTGTTCTTGTCAGTTTCCTAAGCAGAGTTGAACTAGATATGGTCCATGTGTGTAGGAAGCACAGATCTTTTGTTCTGAGCAAGCTCACTGTTTGGACCCCATAGGAAACACAGTAGAGTAAAAGAGTGCTCTTTTGTCAAAAGCAGAGTGTGTTTCTTGTAAGGCGAGCTAGCATTTGTTTCCCAGTCCTAAATGGAGTTGAATCACATGCAGTTTCTGGTCCTACGAGCAAGAGTTGTTTTCTGGTAAGGAAAGTCACTATTGTGCTCCCATTGACATACACAGGACAAATAGCACTGGCGTCTGTTCCCAGCAAGTACAGTGTATCGGACTGAAGAGGATCTACTGTTCTTGTCAGTTTCCTAAGCAGAGTTGAACTACATATGGTCCGTGTGTGTAGCAAGCACAGTTCTTTTGTTCTGAGCAAGCTCACTGTTTGGACCCCATAGGAAACACAGTAGAGTAGAAAAGTGCTCTTTTCTCTAAAGCAGAGTTTGTTTCTTGTAAGGCGCACTAGCGTTTGTTTCCCAGTCCTAAATGACGTTGAATCACATGCAGTTTGTGGTCCTACGAGCAAGAGTTGTTTTCTGGTAGGAAAGTCACTATTGCGCTCCCTTTGCCAGACACAGTGCAAATAGCACTCCCGTCTGTTCCCAGGAAGTACAGTGTATTGCACTGAAGAGGAGCTACTGTTCTTGTCAGTTTCCTAAGCAGAGGTGAACTAGATATAGCCCGTGTGTGTAGGAAGCAGAGTTCTTATGTTCTGAGCAAGCTCACTGTTCTGGCCCTATAGGAAACACAGTTGAGTAGAAGAGTGCTCTTTTCTCTAAAGCAGAGTGTGTACCTTGTAAGGCGAGCTAGCGTTTGTTTCCCAGTCCTAAATGGAGTGGAATCACATGCAGTTTCTGGTCCTACGAGCAAGGGTTGTTTTCTGGTAAGGAAAGTCACTATTGTGCTCCCATTGCCATCCACAGTGCAAATATCACATGCGTCTGTTCCCAGCAAGTACAGTGTATCGGACTGAAGAGGAGCTACTGTTCTTGTCAGTGTCCTAAGCAGATTTGAACTAGATATGGCCCGTGTGTAGGAAGCACAGTTCTTTTGTTCTGAGCAAGCTCACTGTTCTGGCCCTATAGGAAACACAGTAGAGTAGAAGAGTGCTGTTTTCTCTAAAGCAGAGTGTGTTTCTTGTAAGGCTAGCTAGCGTTTGTTTCCCAGTCTTAAATGGAGTTGAATCACATGCAGTTTCTGGTCCTACGAGCAAGAGTTGTTTTATGGTAAGTCGAGTCAATATTGCGCTCAGATTGCCTTACACAGTGCAAATAGCATGCGTGTCTGTTCCCAGCAAGTACAGTGTATCGGACTGAAGAGGAGCTACTGTTCTTGTCAGTGTTTTAAGCAGAGTTGAACAAGATATGGCCCGTGTGTAGGAAGCACAGTTCTTTTGTTCTGAGCAAGCTCACTGTTCTGGCCCTATAGGAAACACAGTAGAGTAGAAGAGTGCTCTTTTCTCAAAAGCAGAGTGTGTTTATTGTAAGGCGAGCTAGCGTTTCTTTCCCAGTCCTAAATGGAGTTGAATCACATGCAGTTTCTGGTCCTACGAGCAAGAGATGTTTTCTGATAAGGAAAGTCACTATTGCGCTCCCATTGCCATACACAGTGCAAATAGCACTCCCGTCTGTTCCCAGCAAGTTCAGTGTATTGGACTGAAGAGGAGCTACTGTTCTTCTCAGTTTCCTAAGCAGAGTTGAACTAATTATGGCCCGTGTGTCTAGGAAGCACAGTTCATTTGTTCTGAGCAAGCTCACTGTTCTGGCAGTATAGGAAACACAGTAGAGTAGAAGAGTGCTCTTTTCTCAAAAGCAGACTGTGTTTCTTGTAAGGCAAGCTAGCGTTTGTTTCCCAGTCCACAATGGAGTGGAATCCCATGCAGTTTCTGGTCCTACGAGCAAGAGATGTTTTATGGTAAGAAGAGTCACTATTGAGCTGCCATTGCCATACACTGGACAAATAGCACTGGCGTCTGTTCCCAGCAAGTACAGTGTATTGGACTGAAGAGGATCTACTGTTCTTGTCAGGTTCCTAAGCAGAATTGAACTAGATATGGCCGTGTGTGTAGGAAGCACAGTACTTTTGTTCTGAGCAAGCTCACTGTTCTGGCCTTATAGGAAACACAGTAGAGTAGAAGAGTGCTCTTTTCTCAAAAGCAGAGTGTGTTTCCTGTAAGGCGAGCTAGCGTTTGTTTCCTAGTCCTAAATGGAGTTGAATCACATGCAGTTTCTGGTCCTACAACAAGAGTTGTTTTCTGGTAAAGAAAGTCACATTGCGCTCCAATTGCCATTCACAGTGCAAATAGCACTCCCGTCTGTTCCCAGCAAGTACAGTGTATTGGGCTGAATAGGTGCTACTGTTCTTGTCAGTTTCCTAAGCAGAGTTGAACTAGATATGGTCCATGTGTGTAGGAAGCACAGATCTTTTGTTCTGAGCAAGCTCACTGTTTGGACCCCATAGGAAACACAGTAGAGTAGAAGAGTGCTCTTTTGTCAAAAGCAGAGTGTGTTTTTTGTAAGGCGAGCTAGCATTTGTTTCCCAGTCCTAAATGGAGTTGAATCACATGCAGTTTCTGGTCCTATGAACAAGAGTTGTTTTCTGGTAAGGAAAGTCACTATTGTGCTCCCATTGACATACACAGGACAAATAGCACTGGCGTCTGTTCCCAGCAAGTACAGTGTATTGGACTGAAGAGGAGCTACTGTTCTTGTCAGTTTCCTAAGCAGAGTTGAACTACATATGGTCCGTGTGTGTAGGAAGCACAGTTCTTTTGTTCTGAGCAAGCTCACTGTTTGGACCCCATAGGAAACACAGTAGAGTAGAAAAGTGCTCTTTTCTCTAAAGCAGAGTGTGTTTCTTGTAAGGCGCACTAGCGTTTGTTTCCCAGTCCTAAATGGCGTTGAATCACATTCAGTTTGTGGTCCTACGAGCAAGAGTTGTTTTCTGGTAGGAAAGTCACTATTGCGCTCCCTTTGCCAGACACAGTGCAAATAGCACTCCTGTCTGTTCCCAGCAAGTACAGTGTATTGGACTGAAGAGGAGCTACTGTTCTTGTCAGTTTCCTAAGCAGAGGTGAACTAGATATAGCCCGTGTGTGTAGGAAGCACAGTTCTTATGTTCTGAGCAAGCTCACTGTTCTGGCCCTATAGGAAACACAGTTGAGTAGAAGAGTGCTCTTTTCTCTAAAGCAGAGTGTGTACCTTGTAAGGCGAGCTAGCGTTTGTTTCCCAGTCCTAAATGGAGTGGAATCACATGCAGTTTCTGGTCCTACGAGCAAGGGTTGTTTTCTGGTAAGGAAAGTCACTATTGTGCTCCCATTGCCATCCACAGTGCAAATATCACATGCGTCTGTTCCCAGCAAGTACAGTGTATCGGACTGAAGAGGAGCTACTGTTCTTGTCAGTGTCCTAAGCAGATTTGAACTAGATATGGCCCGTGTGTAGGAAGCACAGTTCGTTTGTTCTGAGCAAGCTCACTGTTCTGGCCCTATAGGAAACACAGTAGAGTAGAAGAGTGCTGTTTTCTCTAAAGCAGAGTGTGTTTCTTGTAAGGCTAGCTAGCGTTTGTTTCCCAGTCTTAAATGGAGTTGAATCACATGCAGTTTCTGGTCCTACGAGCAAGAGTTGTTTTATGGTAAGACGAGTCAATATTGCGCTCAGATTGCCATACACAGTGCAAATAGCACGCGTGTCTTTTCCCAGCAAGTACAGTGTATCGGACTGAAGAGGAGCTACTGTCCTTGTCAGTGTTTAAAGCAGAGTTGAACAAGATATGGCCCGTGTGTAGGAAGCACAGTTCTTTTGTTCTGAGCAAGCTCACTGTTCTGGCCCCATAAGAAACACAGTAGAGTAGAAGAGTGCTCTTTTCTCAAAAGCAGAGTGTGTTTATTGTAAGGCGAGCTAGCGTTTGTTTCCCAGTCCTAAATGGAGTTGAATCACATGCAGTTTCTGGTCTTACGAGCAAGAGATGTTTTCTGATAAGGAAAGTCACTATTGCGCACCCATTGCCATACACAGTGCAAATAGCACTCCCGTCTGTTCCCAGCAAGTACAGTGTATTGGACTGAAGAGGAGCTACTGTTCTTGTCAGTTTCCTAAGCAGAGTTGAACTAGATATGGTCCATGTGTGTAGGAAGCACATTTCTTTTGTTCTGAGCAAGCTCACTGTTTGTACCCCATAGGAAACACAGTAGAGTAGAAGAGTGCTCTTTTCTCTAAAGCAGAGTGTGTTTCTTGTAAGGCGAGCTAGCATTTGTTTCCCAGTCCTAAATCGCATTTAATCACATGCAGTTTGTGGTCCTATGAGCAAGAGTTGTTTTTGGTAAGGAAAGTCACTATTGCGCTCTCATTGCCATACACAGTGCAAATAGCACTCATGTCTGTTCCCAGCAAGTACAGTGTATCGGACTGAAGAGGAGCTACTGTTCTTGTCAGTGTCCTAAGCAGATTTGAACTAGATATGGCCCGTGTGTAGGAAGCACAGTTCTTTTGTTCTGAGCAAGCTCACTGTTCTGGCCCTATAGGAAACACAGTAGAGTAGAAGAGTGCTGTTTTCTCTAAAGCAGAGTGTGTTTCTTGTAAGGCTAGCTAGCGTTTGTTTCCCAGTCTTAAATGGAGTTGAATCACATGCAGTTTCTGGTCCTACGAGCAAGAGTTGTTTTATGGTAAGTCGAGTCAATATTGCGCTCAGATTGCCTTACACAGTGCAAATAGCATGCGTGTCTGTTCCCAGCAAGTACAGTGTATCGGACTGAAGAGGAGCTACTGTTCTTGTCAGTGTTTTAAGCAGAGTTGAACAAGATATGGCCCGTGTGTAGGAAGCACAGTTCTTTTGTTCTGAGCAAGCTCACTGTTCTGGCCCTATAGGAAACACAGTAGAGTAGAAGAGTGCTCTTTATTCAAAAGCAGAGTGTGTTTATTGTAAGGCGAGCTAGCGTTTCTTTCCCAGTCCTAAATGGAGTTGAATCACATGCAGTTTCTGGTACTACGAGCAAGAGATGTTTTCTGATAAGGAAAGTCACTATTGCGCTCCCATTGCCATACACAGTGCAAATAGCACTCCCGTCTGTTCCCAGCAAGTTCAGTGTATTGGACTGAAGAGGAGCTACTGTTCTTCTCAGTTTCCTAAGCAGAGTTGAACTAATTATGGCCCGTGTGTCTAGGAAGCACAGTTCATTTGTTCTGAGCAAGCTCACTGTTCTGGCACTATAGGAAACACAGTAGAGTAGAAGAGTGCTCTTTTCTCAAAAGCAGACTGTGTTTCTTGTAAGGCAAGCTAGCGTTTGTTTCCCAGTCCACAATGGAGTGGAATCCCATGCAGTTTCTGGTCCTACGAGCAAGAGTTGTTTTATGGTAAGAAGAGTCACTATTGAGCTGCCATTGCCATACACAGGACAAATAGCACTGGCGTCTGTTCCCAGCAAGTACAGTGTATTGGACTGAAGAGGATCTACTGTTCTTGTCAGGTTCCTAAGCAGAATTGAACTAGATATGGCCGTGTGTGTAGGAAGCACAGTACTTTTGTTCTGAGCAAGCTCACTGTTCTGGCCTTATAGGAAACACAGTAGAGTAGAAGAGTGCTCTTTTCTCAAAAGCAGAGTGTGTTTCCTGTAACGCGAGCTAGCGTTTGTTTCCTAGTCCTAAATGGAGTTGAATCACATGCAGTTTCTGGTCCTACGAACAAGAGTTGTTTTTGGTAAGGAAAGTCACTCTTGCGCTCTCATTGCCATACACAGTGCAAATAGCACTCGCGTCTTTTCCCAGCAAGTACAGTGTATTGGACTGAAGAAGAGCTACTGTTCTTGTCAGTTTCCTAAGCAGAGTTGAACTACATATGGTCCGTGTGTGTAGGAAGCACAGTTCTTTTGTTGTGAGCAAGCTCACTGTTTGGACCCCATAGGAAACACAGTAGTGTAGAAGAGTGCTCTTTTGTCAAAAGCAGAGTGTGCTTCTTGTAAGGCGAGCTAGCGTTTGTTTCCCAGTCCTAAATGAGTGGAATCACATGCAGATTCTGATCCTACGTGCAAGAGTTGTTTTATGGTAAGAATAGTCACTATTGCGCTGCCATTGCCATACACAGGACAAATAGCACTGGCGTCTGTTCCCAGCAAGTACAGTGTATTGGACTGAAGAGGATCTACTGTTCTTGTCAGGTTCCTAAGCAGAATTGAACTAGATATGGCCGTGTGTGTAGGAAGCACAGTTCTTTTGTTCTGAGCAAGCTCACTGTTCGGACCCCTTAGGAAACACAGTAGAGTAGAAGAGTGCTCTTTTCTCAAAAGCAGAGTGTGTTTCCTGTAAGGCGAGCTAGCGTTTGTTTCCTAGTCCTAAATGGAGTTGAATCACATGCAGTTTCTGCTCCTATGAACAAGAGTTGTTTTCTGGTAAGGAAAGTCACATTGCGCTCCAATTGCCATTCACAGTGCAAAACGCACTCCCCTCTGTTCCCAGCAAGTACAGTGTATTGGGCTGAATAGGTGCTACTGTTCTTGTCAGTGTTCTAAGCAGAGTTGCACTAGATATGATACGTGTGTGTAGGAAGCACAGTTCTTTTGTTCTGAGCAAGCTCACTTATTGGACCCCATAGGAAACACAGTAGAGTAGAAGAGTGCTCTTTTCTCTAAAGCAGAGTATGTTTCTTGTAAGGTGAGCTAGCATTTGTTTCCCAGTCTTAAATGGAGTTGAATCCCATGCAGTTTCTGTTACTACGAGCAATAGTTGTTTTCTGGTAAGAAGAGTCACTAATGCGCTGCCATTGCCATACACAGGACAAATAGCACTGGCGTCTGTTCCCAGCAAGTACAGTGTATCGGACTGAAGAGGAGCTACTGTTCTTGTCAGTTTCCTAAGCAGAGTTGAACTTGACATGGCCCGTGTGTTTAGGAAGCACAGTTATTATGTTCTGAACAAGCTCACTGTTCTGGCCCTATAGGAAACACAGTAGAGTAGAAGAGTGCTCTTTTCTCTAAAGCAGAGTGTGTTTCTTGTATGGCGAGCTAGCGTTTGTTTCCCAGTCCTAAATGGAGTTGAATCACATTAAGTTTTTGGTCCTACGAGCAAGAGTTGTTTTCTGGTAAAAAGAGTCACTATTGCGCTCCCATTGCCATATACAGTGCAAATAGCACTCGCATCTGTTCCCAGCAAGCACAGTGTATTGGACTGAATAGGAGCTACTGTTCTTGTCAGTTTCCTAAGCAGAGTTGAACTAGATATGGTCCATGTGTGTAGGAAGCACAGATCTTTTGTTCTGAGCAAGCTCACTGTTTGGACCCCATAGGAAACACAGTAGAGTAGAAGAGTGCTCTTTTGTCAAAAGCAGAGTGTGTTTCTTGTAAGGCGAGCTAGCATTTGTTTCCCAGTCCTAAATGGAGTTGAATCACATGCAGTTTCTGGTCCTACGAGCAAGAGTTGTTTTCTGGTAAGGAAAGTCACTATTGTGCTCCCATTGACATACACAGGACAAATAGCACTGGCGTCTGTTCTCAGCAAGTACAGTGTATCGGACTGAAGAGGAGCTACTGTTCTTGTCAGTGTCCTAAGCAGATTTGAACTAGATATGGTCTGTGTGTGTAGCAAGCACAGTTCTTTTGTTCTGAGCAAGCTCACTGTTTTGGACCCCATAGGAAACACAGTAGAGTAGAAAAGTGCTCTTTTCTCTAAAGCAGAGTGTGTTTCTTGTAAGGCGCACTAGCGTTTGTTTCCCAGTCCTAAATGGCGTTGAATCACATGCAGTTTGTGGTCCTACGAGCAAGAGTTGTTTTCTGGTAGGAAAGTCACTATTGCGCTCCCTTTGCCAGACACAGTGCAAATAGCACTCCCGTCTGTTCCCAGGAAGTACAGTGTATTGGACTGAAGAGGAGCTACTGTTCTTGTCAGTTTCCTAAGCAGAGGTGAACTAGATATAGCCCGTGTGTGTAGGAAGCACAGTTCTTATGTTCTGAGCAAGCTCACTGTTCTGGCCCTATAGGAAACACAGTTGAGTAGAAGAGTGCTCTTTTCTCTAAAGCAGAGTGTGTACCTTGTAAGGCGAGCTAGCGTTTGTTTCCCAGTCCTAAATGGAGTGGAATCACATGCAGTTTCTGGTCCTACAAGCAAGGGTTGTTTTCTGGTAAGGAAAGTCACTATTGTGCTCCCATTGCCATCCACAGTGCAAATATCACATGCGTCTGTTCCCAGCAAGTACAGTGTATCGGACTGAAGAGGAGCTACTGTTCTTGTCAGTGTCCTAAGCAGATTTGAACTAGATATGGCCCGTGTGTAGGAAGCACAGTTCTTTTGTTCTGAGCAAGCTCACTGTTCTGGCCCTATAGGAAACACAGTAGAGTAGAAGAGTGCTGTTTTCTCTAAAGCAGAGTGTGTTTCTTGTAAGGCTTGCTAGCGTTTGTTTCCCAGTCTTAAATGGAGTTGAATCACATGCAGTTTCTGGTTCTACGAGCAAGAGTTGTTTTATGGTAAGTCGAGTCAATATTGCGCTCAGATTGCCTTACACAGTGCAAATAGCACGCGTGTCTGTTCCCAGCAAGTACTATGTATCGGACTGAAGAGGAGCTACTGTTCTTGTCAGTGTTTTAAGCAGAGTTGAACAAGATATGGCCCGTGTGTAGGAAGCACAGTTCTTTTGTTCTGAGCAAGCTCACTGTTCTGGCCCTATAGGAAACACAGTAGAGTAGAAGAGTGCTCTTTTCTCAAAAGCAGAGTGTGTTTATTGTAAGGCGAGCTAGCATTTCTTTCCCAGTCCTAAATGGAGTTGAATCACATGCAGTTTCTGGTCCTACGAGCAAGAGATGTTTTCTGATAAGGAAAGTCTCTATTGCGCTCCCATTGCCATACACAGTGCAAATAGCACTCCCGTCTGTTCCCAGCAAGTTCAGTGTATTGGACTGAAGAGGAGCTACTGTTCTTGTCAGTTTCCTAAGCAGAGTTGAACTAGATATGGTCCATGTGTGTAGGAAGCACATTTCTTTTGTTCTGAGCAAGCTCACTGTTTGTACCCCATAGGAAACACAGTAGAGTAGAAGAGTGCTCTTTTCTCTAAAGCAGAGTGTGTTTCTTGTAAGGCGAGCTAGCATTTGTTTCCCAGTCCTAAATCGCATTGAATCACATGCAGTTTGTGGTCCTATGAGCAAGAGTTGTTTTTGGTAAGGAAAGTCACTATTGCGCTCTCATTGCCATACACAGTGCAAATAGCACTCACGTCTGTTCCCAGCAAGTACAGTGTATTGGACTGAAGAAGAGCTACTGTTCTTGTCAGTTTCCTAAGCAGAGATGAACTACATATGGTCCGTGTGTGTAGGAAGCACACTTCTTTTGTTGTGAGCAAGCTCACTGTTTGGACCCCATAGGAAACACAGTAGCGTAGAAGAGTGCTCTTTTCTCTAAAGCAGAGTGTGTTTCTTGTAAGGCTAGATAGCGTTTGTTTCCCAGTCCTAAATGGTGTTGAATCACATGCAGTTTCTGGTCCTACGAGCAAGAGATGTTTTCTGGTAAGGAGAGTCACTATTGCACTCCCATTGCCATACACAGTGCAAAGAGCACTCACGTCTGTTCCCAGCAAGTACAGTGTATTGGACTGAAGAGGAGCTACTGTTCTTCTCAGTTTCCTAAGCAGAGTTGAACTAATTATGGCCCGTGTGTCTAGGAAGCACAGTTCATTTGTTCTGAGCAAGCTCACTGTTCTGGCACTATAGGAAACACAGTAGAGTAGAAGAGTGCTCTTTTCTCAAAAGCAGAGTGTGTTTCTTGTAAGGCAAGCTAGCGTTTGTTTCCCAGTCCACAATGGAGTGGAATCCCATGCAGTTTCTGGTCCTACGAGCAAGAGATGTTTTATGGTAAGAAGAGTCACTATTGAGGTGCCATTGCCATACACAGGACAAATAGCACTGGCGTCTGTTCCCAGCAAGTACAGTGTATTGGACTGAAGAGGATCTACTGTTCTTGTCAGGTTCCTAAGCAGAATTGAACTAGATATGGCCGTGTGTGTAGGAAGCACAGTTCTTTTGTTCTGAGCAAGCTCACTGTTCGGACCCCTTAGGAAACACAGTAGAGTAGAAGAGTGCTTTTTTCTCAAAAGCAGAGTGTGTTTCCTGTAAGGCGAGCTAGCGTTTGTTTCCTAGTCCTAAATGGAGTTGAATCACATGCAGTTTCTGGTCCTACGAACAAGAGTTGTTTTCTGGTAAGGAAAGTCACATTGCGCTCCAATTGCCATTCACAGTGCAAAACGCACTCCCCTCTGTTCCCAGCAAGTACAGTGTATTGGGCTGAATAGGTGCTACTGTTCTTGTCAGTTTTCTAAGCAGAGTTGCACTAGATATGATCCGTGAGTGTAGGAAGCACAGTTCTTTTGTTCTGAGCAAGCTCACTTATTGGACCCCATAGGAAACACAGTAGAGTAGAAGAGTGCTCTTTTCTCTAAAGCAGAGTGTGTTTCTTGTAAGGTGAGCTAGCATTTGTTTCCCAGTCTTAAATGGAGTTGAATCCCATGCAGTTTCTGGTACTACGAGCAAGAGTTGTTTTCTGGTAAGAAGAGTCACTAATGCGCTGCCATTGCCATACACAGGACAAATAGCACTGGCGTCTGTTCCCAGCAAGTACAGTGTATCGGACTGAAGAGGAGCTACTGTTCTTGTCAGTTTCCTAAGCAGAGTTGAACTTGATATGGCCCGTGTGTTTAGGAAGCACAGTTATTATGTTCTGAACAAGCTCACTGTTCTGGCCCTATAGGAAACACAGTAGAGTAGAAGAGTGCTCTTTTCTCTAAAGCAGAGTGTGTTTCTTGTATGGCGAGCTAGCGTTTGTTTCCCAGTCCAAATGGAGTTGAATCACATTAAGTTTTTGTCCTACGAGCAAGAGTTGTTTTCTGGTAAGAAGAGTCACTATTGCGCTCCCATTGCCATATACAGTGCAAATAGCACTCGCATCTTTTCCCAGCAAGCACAGTGTATTGGACTGAATAGGAGCTACTGTTCTTGTCAGTTTCCTAAGCAGAGTTGAACTAGATATGGTCCATGTGTGTAGGAAGCACAGATCTTTTGTTCTGAGAAAGCTCACTGTTTGGACCCCATAGGAAACACAGTAGAGTAGAAGAGTGCTCTTTTGTCAAAAGCAGAGTGTGTTTCTTGTAAGGCGAGCTAGCATTTGTTTCCCAGTCCTAAATGGAGTTGAATCACATGCAGTTTCTGGTCCTACGAGCAAGAGTTGTTTTCTGGTAAGGAAAGTCACTATTGTGCTCCCATTGACATACACAGGACAAATAGCACTGGCGTCTGTTCCCAGCAAGTACAGTGTATCGGACTGAAGAGGAGCTACTGTTCTTGTCAGTTTCCTAAGCAGAGTTGAACTACATATGGTCCGTGTGTGTAGCAAGCACAGTTCTTTTGTTCTGAGCAAGCTCACTGTTTGGACCCCATAGGAAACACAGTAGAGTAGAAAAGTGCTCTTTTCTCTAAAGCAGAGTTTGTTTCTTGTAAGGCGCACTAGCGTTTGTTTCCCAGTCCTAAATGACGTTGAATCACATGCAGTTTGTGGTCCTACGAGCAAGAGTTGTTTTCTGGTAGGAAAGTCACTATTGCGCTCCCTTTGCCAGACACAGTGCAAATAGCACTCCCGTCTGTTCCCAGGAAGTACAGTGTATTGGACTGAAGAGGAGCTACTGTTCTTGTCAGTTTCCTAAGCAGAGGTGAACTAGATATAGCCCGTGTGTGTAGGAAGCACAGTTCTTATGTTCTGAGCAAGCTCACTGTTCTGGCCCTATAGGAAACACAGTTGAGTAGAAGAGTGCTCTTTTCTCTAAAGCAGAGTGTGTACCTTGTAAGGCGAGCTAGCGTTTGTTTCCCAGTCCTAAATGGAGTGGAATCACATGCAGTTTCTGGTCCTACGAGCAAGGGTTGTTTTCTGGTAAGGAAAGTCACTATTGTGCTCCCATTGCCATCCACAGTGCAAATATCACATGCGTCTGTTCCCAGCAAGTACAGTGTATCGGACTGAAGAGGAGCTACTGTTCTTGTCAGTGTCCTAAGCAGATTTGAACTAGATATGGCCCGTGTGTAGGAAGCACAGTTCTTTTGTTCTGAGCAAGCTCACTGTTCTGGCCCTATAGGAAACACAGTAGAGTAGAAGAGTGCTGTTTTCTCTAAAGCAGAGTGTGTTTCTTGTAAGGCTAGCTAGCGTTTGTTTCCCAGTCTTAAATGGAGTTGAATCACATGCAGTTTCTGGTCCTACGAGCAAGAGTTGTTTTATGGTAAGTCGAGTCAATATTGCGCTCAGATTGCCTTACACAGTGCAAATAGCATGCGTGTCTGTTCCCAGCAAGTACAGTGTATCGGACTGAAGAGGAGCTACTGTTCTTGTCAGTGTTTTAAGCAGAGTTGAACAAGATATGGCCCGTGTGTAGGAAGCACAGTTCTTTTGTTCTGAGCAAGCTCACTGTTCTGGCCCTATAGGAAACACAGTAGAGTAGAAGAGTGCTCTTTTCTCAAAAGCAGAGTGTGTTTATTGTAAGGCGAGCTAGCGTTTCTTTCCCAGTCCTAAATGGAGTTGAATCACATGCAGTTTCTGGTCCTACGAGCAAGAGATGTTTTCTGATAAGGAAAGTCACTATTGCGCTCCCATTGCCATACACAGTGCAAATAGCACTCCCGTCTGTTCCCAGCAAGTTCAGTGTATTGGACTGAAGAGGAGCTACTGTTCTTCTCAGTTTCCTAAGCAGAGTTGAACTAATTATGGCCCGTGTGTCTAGGAAGCACAGTTCATTTGTTCTGAGCAAGCTCACTGTTCTGGCAGTATAGGAAACACAGTAGAGTAGAAGAGTGCTCTTTTCTCAAAAGCAGACTGTGTTTCTTGTAAGGCAAGCTAGCGTTTGTTTCCCAGTCCACAATGGAGTGGAATCCCATGCAGTTTCTGGTCCTACGAGCAAGAGATGTTTTATGGTAAGAAGAGTCACTATTGAGCTGCCATTGCCATACACTGGACAAATAGCACTGGCGTCTGTTCCCAGCAAGTACAGTGTATTGGACTGAAGAGGATCTACTGTTCTTGTCAGGTTCCTAAGCAGAATTGAACTAGATATGGCCGTGTGTGTAGGAAGCACAGTACTTTTGTTCTGAGCAAGCTCACTGTTCTGGCCTTATAGGAAACACAGTAGAGTAGAAGAGTGCTCTTTTCTCAAAAGCAGAGTGTGTTTCCTGTAAGGCGAGCTAGCGTTTGTTTCCTAGTCCTAAATGGAGTTGAATCACATGCAGTTTCTGGTCCTACGAACAAGAGTTGTTTTCTGGTAAAGAAAGTCACATTGCGCTCCAATTGCCATTCACAGTGCAAATAGCACTCCCGTCTGTTCCCAGCAAGTACAGTGTATTGGGCTGAATAGGTGCTACTGTTCTTGTCAGTTTTCTAAGCAGAGTTGAACTAGATATGGTCCATGTGTGTAGGAAGCACAGATCTTTTGTTCTGAGCAAGCTCACTGTTTGGACCCCATAGGAAACACAGTAGAGTAGAAGAGTGCTCTTTTGTCAAAAGCAGAGTGTGTTTTTTGTAAGGCGAGCTAGCATTTGTTTCCCAGTCCTAAATGGAGTTGAATCACATGCAGTTTCTGGTCCTATGAACAAGAGTTGTTTTCTGGTAAGGAAAGTCACTATTGTGCTCCCATTGACATACACAGGACAAATAGCACTGGCGTCTGTTCCCAGCAAGTACAGTGTATTGGACTGAAGAGGAGCTACTGTTCTTGTCAGTTTCCTAAGCAGAGTTGAACTACATATGGTCCGTGTGTGTAGGAAGCACAGTTCTTTTGTTCTGAGCAAGCTCACTGTTTGGACCCCATAGGAAACACAGTAGAGTAGAAAAGTGCTCTTTTCTCTAAAGCAGAGTGTGTTTCTTGTAAGGCGCACTAGCGTTTGTTTCCCAGTCCTAAATGGCGTTGAATCACATTCAGTTTGTGGTCCTACGAGCAAGAGTTGTTTTCTGGTAGGAAAGTCACTATTGCGCTCCCTTTGCCAGACACAGTGCAAATAGCACTCCTGTCTGTTCCCAGCAAGTACAGTGTATTGGACTGAAGAGGAGCTACTGTTCTTGTCAGTTTCCTAAGCAGAGGTGAACTAGATATAGCCCGTGTGTGTAGGAAGCACAGTTCTTATGTTCTGAGCAAGCTCACTGTTCTGGCCCTATAGGAAACACAGTTGAGTAGAAGAGTGCTCTTTTCTCTAAAGCAGAGTGTGTACCTTGTAAGGCGAGCTAGCGTTTGTTTCCCAGTCCTAAATGGAGTGGAATCACATGCAGTTTCTGGTCCTACGAGCAAGGTTGTTTTCTGGTAAGGAAAGTCACTATTGTGCTCCCATTGCCATCCACAGTGCAAATATCACATGCGTCTGTTCCCAGCAAGTACAGTGTATCGGACTGAAGAGGAGCTACTGTTCTTGTCAGTGTCCTAAGCAGATTTGAACTAGATATGGCCCGTGTGTAGAAGCACAGTTCGTTTGTTCTGAGCAAGCTCACTGTTCTGGCCCTATAGGAAACACAGTAGAGTAGAAGAGTGCTGTTTTCTCTAAAGCAGAGTGTGTTTCTTGTAAGGCTAGCTAGCGTTGTTTCCCAGTCTTAAATGGAGTTGAATCACATGCAGTTTCTGGTCCTACGAGCAAGAGTTGTTTTATGGTAAGACGAGTCAATATTGCGCTCAGATTGCCATACACAGTGCAAATAGCACGCCTGTCTTTTCCCAGCAAGTACAGTGTATCGGACTGAAGAGGAGCTACTGTCCTTGTCAGTGTTTAAAGCAGAGTTGAACAAGATATGGCCCGTGTGTAGGAAGCACAGTTCTTTTGTTCTGAGCAAGCTCACTGTTCTGGCCCCATAAGAAACACAGTAGAGTAGAAGAGTGCTCTTTCTCAAAAGCAGAGTGTGTTTATTGTAAGGCGAGCTAGCGTTTGTTTCCCAGTCCTAAATGGAGTTGAATCACATGCAGTTTCTGGTCTTACGACCAAGAGATGTTTTCTGATAAGGAAAGTCACTATTGCGCACCCATTGCCATACACAGTGCAAATAGCACTCCCGTCTGTTCCCAGCAAGTACAGTGTATTGGACTGAAGAGGAGCTACTGTTCTTGTCAGTTTCCTAAGCAGAGTTGAACTAGATATGGTCCATGTGTGTAGGAAGCACATTTCTTTTGTTCTGAGCAAGCTCACTGTTTGTACCCCATAGGAAACACGGTAGAGTAGAAGAGTGCTCTTTTCTCTAAGCAGAGTGTGTTTCTTGTAAGGCGAGCTAGCATTTGTTTCCAGTCCTAAATCGCATTTAATCACATGCAGTTTGTGGTCCTATGAGCAAGAGTTGTTTTTGGTAAGGAAAGTCACTATTGCGCTCTCATTGCCATACACAGTGCAAATAGCACTCATGTCTGTTCCCAGCAAGTACAGTGTATCGGACTGAAGAGGAGCTACTGTTCTTGTCAGTGTCCTAAGCAGATTTGAACTAGATATGGCCCGTGTGTAGGAAGCACAGTTCTTTTGTTCTGAGCAAGCTCACTGTTCTGGCCCTATAGGAAACACAGTAGAGTAGAAGAGTGCTGTTTTCTCTAAAGCAGAGTGTGTTTCTTGTAAGGCTAGCTAGCGTTTGTTTCCCAGTCTTAAATGGAGTTGAATCACATGCAGTTTCTGGTCCTACGAGCAAGAGTTGTTTTATGGTAAGTCGAGTCAATATTGCGCTCAGATTGCCTTACACAATGCAAATAGCATGCGTGTCTGTTCCCAGCAAGTACAGTGTATCGGACTGAAGAGGAGCTACTGTTCTTGTCAGTGTTTTAAGCAGAGTTGAACAAGATATGGCCCATGTGTAGGAAGCACAGTTCTTTTGTTCTGAGCAAGCTCACTGTTCTGGCCCTATAGGAAACACAGTAGAGTAGAAGAGTGCTCTTTTCTCAAAAGCAGAGTGTGTTTATTGTAAGGCGAGCTAGCGTTTCTTTCCCAGTCCTAAATGGAGTTGAATCATATGCAGTTTCTGGTCCTACGAGCAAGAGATGTTTTCTGATAAGGAAAGTCACTATTGCGCTCCCATTGCCATACACAGTGCAAATAGCACTCCCGTCTGTTCCCAGCAAGTTCAGTGTATTGGACTGAAGAGGAGCTACTGTTCTTCTCAGTTTCCTAAGCAGAGTTGAACTAATTATGGCCCGTGTGTCTAGGAAGCACAGTTCATTTGTTCTGAGCAAGCTCACTGTTCTGGCACTATAGGAAACACAGTAGAGTAGAAGAGTGCTCTTTTCTCAAAAGCAGACTGTGTTTCTTGTAAGGCAAGCTAGCGTTTGTTTCCCAGTCCACAATGGAGTGGAATCCCATGCAGTTTCTGGTCCTACGAGCAAGAGTTGTTTTATGGTAAGAAGAGTCACTATTGAGCTGCCATTGCCATACACAGGACAAATAGCACTGGCGTCTGTTCCCAGCAAGTACAGTGTATTGGACTGAAGAGGATCTACTGTTCTTGTCAGGTTCCTAAGCAGAATTGAACTAGATATGGCCGTGTGTGTAGGAAGCACAGTACTTTTGTTCTGAGCAAGCTCACTGTTCTGGCCTTATAGGAAACACAGTAGAGTAGAAGAGTGCTCTTTTCTCAAAAGCAGAGTGTGTTTCCTGTAACGCGAGCTAGCGTTTGTTTCCTAGTCCTAAATGGAGTTGAATCACATGCAGTTTCTGGTCCTACGAACAAGAGTTGTTTTCTGGTAAAGAAAGTCACATTGCGCTCCAATTGCCATTCACAGTGCAAATAGCACTCCCTTCTGTTCCCAGCAAGTACAGTGTATTGGCTGAATAGGTGCTACTGTTCTTGTCAGTTTTTCTAAGCAGAGTTGAACTAGATATGGTCCATGTGTGTAGGAAGCACAGATCTTTTGTTCTGAGCAAGCTCACTGTTTGGACCCATAGGAAACACAGTAGAGTAGAAGAGTGCTCTTTTGTCAAAAGCAGAGTGTGTTTTTTGTAAGGCGAGCTAGCATTTGTTTCCCAGTCCTAATGGAGTTGAATCACATGCAGTTTCTGGTCCTACGAGCAAGAGTTGTTTTCTGGTAGGAAAGTCACTATTGCGCTCCCTTTGCCAGACACAGTGCAAATAGCACTCCCTTCTGTTCCCAGGAAGTACAGTGTATTGGACTGAAGAGGAGCTACTGTTCTTGTCAGTTTCCTAAGCAGAGGTGAACTAGATATAGCCCGTGTGTGTAGGAAGCACAGTTCTTATGTTCTGAGCAAGCTCACTGTTCTGGCCCTATAGGAAA